>NC_043707.1:11145137-11174399 GCF_006229205.1 Suricata suricatta
GGTTCAGCATCTGACTGTTGATTCGGCTGAGGTCATGATCTCATGTTTTGTGAAATTGAGCCCCATGTTGGGCTCTGCGCTGACAGGGTGGAGCCTGCTTGGGATTCCCGCGCTCTCTCTGCCCCTCACTCGCTCATGCATGTGCGCTTGCACACTCTCTCCCTTAAGATAAACAAACTCTAAAAAATATATTACACACACACACACACACACACACACACACTAATCCTGACAAAAGCCCGAAGAAGTAACTCTTATTAGTCCCTATCTTACAGATAGAAAGCGTGAGATGTTAAGTTATTTTCCAGAGTGGTGCTAAGACTGTAGCCACTAGCCGTGTGTGGCTGTGTGTAAATTAGTTAAAAAAATCTAGGGGTGCCAGGGTGGCTCAGTCTGTTAAGTGCATGACTGTTGGATTTTAGCTCTGGGCATGATCTCATGGTTCATAGGTTTGAGCCCAATGTCGGGTTCCGTGCTGACAGTGTGGCGCCTCCTTGAGATTCTCTCTCCTCCTGTCTGCCCCTTCCATGCTCGCTCACTCTCTCTCTCACACACACACAATAAATAAACATTTTTTTAAAAAGTTACAAAACATAAAAATTCACAGCCTGGGTTGCATCAGCAATTAACTCAATGCGGCTGGTGGCTACCACGTTGGACAATGTAGATACAGACCATTTTGATTACTGCAGAAAGCTCTAGGGGTTGGTGTTCTTCCAGAGACTTCCAAGGCAGAAACTGGGAGTGCCGGGATTCAAACCCAAGCTAACGATCTTTGAAGGCAGCCCTGTTCTATCATCGCTCCTGACTTCCTCCTCCTCTTCCTTTGTCCAAGAAGCATGAGCTAAAGCAGTGATTTTAACCTTGGCTGCACATTAAAATTATCTACACTAGGGGCACGTGGGTGGCTCAGTGGGTTGAATGTCTGACTCTTGATTTTGGCTCAGGTCATGATTCCAGGGTCATGAGATCGAGCCCGGGTTGGGCTCCAAGCAGAGTGTGCAGCCTGTTTGGAATTCGCTCTGTCTCTCCGTCTGTCTGTCTGTCTCTCCCTCTGCCCTTCCCCTGCTCTCTCTAAAAAATTTTAAAAACTGTTTTTTAATTGCCTGGACTGCTTTAAAAACCAATATTGATCTGAGGTTTCCAGCTCCAGGCATTCCGTCCTAATTGTGATTGGGAAGCGTTTCTATACGTCCCCAAGTGATTCAAGTGAGCAGGCGGGACGGAAGCAGCTGGATGAGGGGGTCCACCCACGGGATAGAGGGCGGAGCTGGTCCATCTCCCGTGAGCATGTGGCCCCTCGGGGACCTGGAAGTAGGCTTTCCCCGGCACCGCCTCTAAACATCATCCTCAGAGAGCTCAGGTTCGTGTCTGAGGGGACAGACTTAAGTGTCCTGCTCAGGGGGAGCCACAACAGAGCCCTGCTGTTAGCAGCAGGCTTTGCCACACTGTCGTGGAAGAAAGGAGTGGTGAATGTGCAATCAGAGAGATGGAGTAAAACCCTGTAGCCCCAGGCTCGAATTGGAAGTTTGCGGGCGCCTGGGGGGCTCAGTCGATGAATCATCTGACTTTGGCTCAGGTCGTGATTTCTCATGGTTCATGAGTTCTAGCCCCACATTGGGTTTGCTATTGTTAGCACAGAGCCCGCTTCAGATCCTCTGTCTCCCTTTCTTTCTGCCCCTCCCCAACTTGTGTGCTCTTGCTCTCTCCCTCTCTCTCTCAAAATAAACATTAAAAAACTTTTTTTAAAAAATAATGACCAGTTCAGTAGCTATCAGCACTCCAGGCACCCACTTTACGGTCTCTAACCACCACTTCTAACCAGAAAGAGGCCTCTGTGGAAATGCGGCCGGCTGCTGGTGTGCGGAGGAAAAGTCCATGCTGAGCCTGCAACACCCCGTCCCCCGGATCGCATGGAGCGGTCAGAGGCTTCACGGTCATGTCCAAAAGGATGCAGGGGACAGTGTGAAGAGGCTCCCACTGGCGAAAGGTGAGACAATTTGAAATCAATTAGAATGGTGACTCCAGTGAGTTAAAACATGGCATATACATCGAAATCTACGGGTCACAAAGATACCTAGAGAAACATCAGCTTGGAGGATACTGGGGAACTAACTCATTGCTTTGAAAACTGTCCCATAAAGGGAAGAAGCAAGCATTTATCCTTCCTGGTATGAACGAGACATGCCTTGCAGTCAATAAGGCAAGTTTGTCTTTCTGGAAGAGTTCCAGCTAACAGACCAAGACAGAAGGATAGAGTTGGTGTGCCACCACTTTACAAGGTCCCAGTGGACCCGGACAGGCATGGTCAAGGATGCTAACACCACGGAGAGGGCCAGCCAGCCATTGTGTGCCTTCAAACGGAAGTCCTAAAGAGCCATTAAAAAGTAGTCACACAAACACACAAACAAAACAAACAAGAATCTACATGAGCTTCTAGATCTAACTACGGATTTATAAGAAATCTAGCTGGCAGGGGCACCCAAGTGGCTCAGTTGGTTAAGCGTCCGACTCTTGATTTTGGCTCAGGTCATGATTCCAGGGGCATGAGATCAAGCCCCGTGTTGGATTCTGCACTGGGTGAGGAGCCTGCTTAAGATTCTCCCTCTGCCCCTCCCCTGCTCACTGAGGGAGGGAAGAAGGAAGGGAGGGAGGGAGGAGAGAGAGGAAACAGAAAGGAAGGGAGGGAGGGAGGAAGAGGAAGAAATCTAAGAGGCGGAAAACTACATATAATAACGATACAGGGACACAATGAGCAAAACTCATTCTCTAAGTTACACCACAGAACCACCCAGTTTCTTCAACAAATAAATTGCAAGAGAAGAAAAAGGGAGGAAGAGAGTGCCCACGGATTAAGAGAGACATATGAACCAATCACAGTGTATGGACCTTATATGGGTCCTGGCTGGAACCAAGTGTAACAAACGGTTGGGAGACAACCAGAGGAATTTGAACACCGAATACTTGCCGATATTAAAGCCTTACTGTTAGTTTTAGTAGGGGTGATGGTGGTTTAAAAATATCCTTTTTTTTTTTTGAGTCATATACTAAAATATTTGCCAAAAAATGGTTGAAGTCTGGAATGTGCTTCAAAGTCTCTGGGATGAGGGCGGAAGGGAAGGGAGTAGAGATGGCTTGGTCTGCCCACCCACTACTGGCACCTGTGGGGCCAGCCTGGGTCCCGTACTTGAGGTGCATCTCAGCGTGTCCCCACACATGTACACGCGCGCACACACACACACACACACACACACACGCACGCCCATCTCCACGGCAACCAGGGATGTGAGAAAACAGCCTCTAAAATGCTTCTGGCCACAGGAGGACGAGGCCAGGCTGTCCGCATCAGGCAAGCCACGGGAGCGGCTCCCTTTGGAGAATTCCTACTCACAGACCTTCACGGGGGGTGCCCGCCCCACATCTGCCTGCTTGCACCCCCTTCCCTGTCCCTCTTGCCCCCCTTCCCCCCACCCCCAGGAAGTAGAGGCCAATTCACAGGCAGAACAGGACCCTGGGGGCATGCTCAGTCGGTTGAACTTCCCACTTTGGCTCAGGTTGTGATCTCGCAGTTCATGAGTTCAAGCCCCACGTCAGACTCACTGCTGTTGTCCTTGAGCCCATTTCAGATCCTCTGTCCCCCTCTCTCTGTCCCTTCCCCACTTGTGGGAGGAGGAGGAGGAAGAGGAGGAGACCCTGAATCAGATCCAGAATTCTGACTTCATCACTTAATGGCAGGACCTTTAACTTCCCTGAAGCCTCAAGCTTCTCCCCTGCAGAATGGGCATAACGTGACTTCAGCTAGCTCAACAAATCTCTATTATGGGAAGGCAGTGGCAAAAAGAACCTTGTGTCCACCTCCTGGAAACAGACACTCAGAGGTAAAAGGCAGTCCTCAAAGAGAACTATGGCAAATAAAGTCACTACTTAGGAAAATCCTAACTCTCCGTCTTATTTGTTAACCAGAGGCTCCAACGATGCCAAACACAGGATCATTTTCTTTAACGTAGTGCTCACATTTCCACGAGGTAAGTACAATCATTCTTATTTTATGCAAGACGAAACCAGGGACAGAGAGGCAAGCTACCTTGCTCAAGGCTGCGCAGCGGGTATATGGCCCTGTCCTCTCTGCTCAGTCCTCCACTGGGATCGAGCTTTGAAAATGCACCATCCGGGTTCGGAAAGCAGGACTTCTGGGAGACTCCCAGGCTCTCCCCAGGTCAAACTCCATTTTTGCAGGTGAGAAAATAGTGGCCCAGAGAGGCCAAGGAACTTGTCCCGGACCATACAGCACGTTAGCTTGCTAAGCCGGCATTCAGGTCGCTTGGGGAGAAGATGCAGGGAAGCCCCACGTGGTGAGGGAAGCTGGCCCTCTGACCACTGAATCCCGTCCCAGAGCAGGGTGACCAACTACCCTGGGGTTCCCTGGGAACAGGGACTTTAGAGGCTGACACCAAGCAGGTCGTGGGCAATCAGGATGAGTCGGTCACACTATTGCAGAGTGAGGCACCTCCGAGGGTGTTCTGCAGGACCCGAGTTCCTGGGATGGAGCTGGTCGAGGACAACCTCCACAAGGCTCCCAGGAAGCACCGGGGCGTCCTGCTCGTGGCCCCTGGAGGCAGCACCCACGTGTCATCTCTGGGACCTCCCCAGGGCTCTGTCACCCCGCTCCCTTCCTTTCCAACTCTGATCTCTTCTCCAACAGCCGGAGTGTTCTTCCTCAGCTGTAAATCTAATTACCCCACGTCCCAGTTTATAAACCTAAATGGTTTCTCATTTTTCCAATTGCTTTAGGACACACGCTAAACTCTGCAGCCCAGAGGCCCCTGCACCGGTTTGCCTGGCCCAGCCGAGCTCATCCGGCCTCCCTCCGGAGCCCATGTCACTGCTCCGCGCCACCAAGCAGGACCAGGGTAGCCAGAGCCCTTCTGGTCCCCGACCCACGTACCCCTTCCCTAGCACCCACCAGTTCTTGCACGGAATCGGCCTGGTTGTAAGCACATGGCTCGTGTGATTAGCCCATGAGTAACATCCAGTCTCCCCCAGCCCTGGCTAGATGGTCAGGCCGCAGAAGCAGGGACTGTGATGAGCTGTCCACTTCTGTTTTACAGCCCCTGCCTCGGTGGTGACTGGCCCTTAGGACAGTCATCGAATGGCCCCACCGGTGCGGCCGTCGCCTCTGCCTGGGCCTCGGCGTGAAATCACAGAAACCGCCTGCAGCCACCCTGACGGCCGGCTCCCGTTTCAGACAGCTGGCATCCGTGATGTCACATGACAGAAGATGATCCCAGGACAAGATTGGCCAAGAGGCTCCTGGAAGGAGCTGTGGCAGCCAGGATTGGGGAGGAAGGGGGCGCTTTCTTTAATTGTTGTACCTGGCCGGCCCCTTCTTTCGTGGCCCTGTCCACATCTGTACCTCGGTACCAGCTCAGGGGGGAAAAAATACAACAACATGTAAACAAAACATGAGCCCCGCTGTTTGAGACAAGATACTGGCTGGGTCTCTCCAGGCTTATAATTAATGCTGCAAATGTTCCTGACTTGCCTCGGCCACAAGGTAATCATAAAACTGCGCTGCCTGATTATCTGCCTACTAATTCCGCTCCCCCCCCCCCACCTCCTTTTTTTTCCTGCCCCTTTCCTTAAATTAATTCCAGAGTTGCTCTGGATTTCCCGTTGCTAGGCTCTCAGGTTCCAGGTTTCGCAGGGCCCGCGCTGATTGGCCGGGAGGCCCCGGGCGCCTCCAATCAGAGGCCGGCTGCCCAAAGCAGCGTCCACGTCACAGCTCGCCCGGGGGTTTTGGAATTTTCTCGCTGACGTTATGAACCGCAAAGGTTTCTGTCTAACTCTGCAAAACCTGTTCTCTTGATCTTGTCTGCCTCTCTCCAGAGCTCAGGCTTTTGGGGGATGGGGTGGGGAGCTAGAGCTCCTGGAATTTCCCCGGAGAAGGAGGAGGAGGAGGAGGAGGAGGAGGTAGAGAGAGAGAGAGAGAGAGAGAGAGAGAGAGAGAGAGAGAGAGAGAGAGAGAGAGTCTCCCCGTGGCCAAGTTGGGGTCAGCGACAGAGATGCCAGGAGCCCATTCGTGGTTGACCATTGATGACAGCGTGATGCCCTGACGCACACCGAGGGATGCCTCAAGCCCCCCTGGACTGAGCCCTTGGTGAAACCCTAGAAAAGGATGATGAGACGCGGATGTCATTGGACGTGGAGGCCACCTTTGTAAAGGACTTTAGAACACGTACATGGTGAAGGACACCGGGGAGGGCCATTCTGGTCAGAATTCTAATGCAAGAAGCCACCAGGAGCGGGATCCCTTCTGTGTGCTAAAAACTGTATATGTTTTTAAGTTTTTTAACGTTTATCTATTTTTTGAGAAGAAAGAGTGCAAGCAGGGGAGGGGCAGAGAGAGAGGGAGACACAGAATCCAAAGCAGGCTCCAGGCTCCGAACTGTCAGCACAGAGCTCAACAGCAAGGTTTGAATTCACAAACACGAGATGATGACCTGAGCCAAAGTCGTTCGCTTAACTGAGCCACCCAGGCGCCCCTACTCTCTCAGTGCATGTTTAAGTGTACCCCGCAATACTGTCAACTTTATACACTCTGCTGAACCTTAGATCTCCAGAACTTGTACCCCTTGACCAAGATCTCCCCATTCCCCTCCCCGCCTACCCAAGTCCGGGCAACCTCATTCTACTCTCTGGTTCTAGAAGTGTGGCTATTTTAGATTCCTCCTCTAAGTGAAATCAGGCAGGACTTGGCCTGTGACTGGCTTAGTTCACGCAGCATCACGTCCTCAGAGTTCATCGCTGTGTTCACATAGGACAGGGTTCCTTCTTGTCTCTCAGGACCAGTCATGTTCCATCGTATGGATATGCCAAGTCTTCCTTACCCATCCACCCACTGATGGACACTGTGGCTGGATCTAGATCTCGACTGTCGGCCCGAAACTTCACACACACATCTCTTCCCGTCCATCCTGAAACTCCCAAGACAGAAGGAGGACGTGCTGGACTCCTGCTGGCTTTGCTTGTACTGCTTCCACCTTTTAGGAACAGGGGAGCCATGCTGTAAGTGAAGTCATGTGACCCAAGCCCAGCCACAGTGATTGGCTCTGGGATGGGCACATGACCAAGTGGGGCCAATCAGAATCTTCCCTGAACAGACTCTTCTGGCAGAACGCTAGGAGAAGCCACGACTCACCACTGGAGTTGCTGAGCTGGTGACCATTATGAACACCTGCACGAGGTGCCTGAGGGAGACAGGAAACCCATGTGACAATGCTTGAGCCCCACATGCAGCTGTATGGGGAAGTCAAATCTACACCCCAATTTTAGTGACAAGAACAGTAAATTCTTTGTTGAAGCCAGTTTGCCTTATGTGTCTGCTGCTTTTTTTTTAAATGTTTACCATTTATTTATTTTTGAGAGACAGCACAAGCAGGGGAGGGGCAGAGAGAGAGAGAGGGACACACAGAATCCAAAGCAGGCTCTCGGCTCTGAGCGTCCGCCCAGAGACCAACACAGGGCTCAAACTCAGAACCGTGAGATCATGACCTGAGATGAAGTCAAATGCTTAACCTACTGAGCCACACCCGGTGTGTCTGCTACTTCTAAGGGACACAGTGTAATACGGACACACACTTTCTCCTCATGGTGCCTGGCTCTGGGTTGGGCGATGTGTCTATATTCCCACAGAGAGTCCTCGTGGTTACCCAGTGAGGTATTCCATTTTGCAGATGGGGAAACCAAGGCTCAGGGTGGTGAGGGAGTCTTGCCCAGATAATGCTGCCAGTATGGACTGCCAGGATTTAAGCCCGGGCTAACTCCTGGATATCTTGGTGGCCCTTCAAATCCAACGTGTCCAAAACTGATTAGAGAACCTCTCTTCCAACCTGACTTCCATACAGGGTCCCCCATCTCAGGGACATCTTTCAGGGGCACCAAGTGGAAACAGGGTGTCATCCCGTGGCACACCAAGCCTCACCAGGTCCTGACCCCCAACCTCCTTGACCGCCGTGGGGCATTTATGTCTTCCCCCATCCACCTCTCACGTTGTCCATGATCTCGTTCCTTGAAACCTTGACCTCCAGGATTGCCTCCCACCTGGTTCTCTGGTCCCCATCCTTCCCCACTCCTCCAAGATGGCTGCCTTTGGCACCCAGAGGAATTGTCTCAAAATGGCCATCTGATCATACTGCCTTGCTGGGGGACACCGGGTCTGATGACCTGAGGGCACACAGCTGACTGACTCGGCCATTCCATCACTCATCCCACCCACAGGTGCTGGCACTTGCCAGGTGCCATTGGCTGTTGACCCCATAGCAACCGTAGTGAGTGTCACGGAGCTCTTGCCATGGGCCAGGCCCATACTCTGGGCTTCATGTGCACTGACTTGCTCACTCCTCCAGCAGTCCTGTAATTAGTGGCTATTTCTTTCTTTTAAAAAAAATTCTTTCATGTTTATTGATTTTTGAGAGACACAGCATGAGTGGGAGTGGGGCAGAGAGAGAGGGAAACACAGAATCTGAAGCAGGCTCTAGGCTTTGAGCTGTCAACACAGAACCCGACATGGGGCTTGAACTTGTGAAATCATAACCTGAGCTGAAGTTAGATGCTTAACTGACTGAGCCACCCAGGCGCTCCAAGCAATGGATATTACTAATCCCATTAAACAGATGGGAAGAAAGAAGTCCTTGATCTCTTCAAGTTTATATGCTAGTGAGATGGATAAGATGAGGTTACACACACACGCGCGCACACACACTCACATGACATATACAACATAATTTAGAAAGTGATGAGACTAAGGGTGATTCTTGCATGCTGAATCTTCCAGATCCTTTGTTTCAACTTGCAACCGGTAACAGCTGCTGGACCCAGGGCCAGAATAGAAATGGAGGCCCTGATACTGTAAGTCTACAGGTCTCAAAGTTATAAATCAAGCTAAGAAACCACGTAAATAAAATGTGTGCCACCCTCTCTCTTCAACAGACACCATCACTACCATCAGGAAGGTCAGGACTGAATTCAGAATTCTCCCAGAGTTCTTGAGGTCCACAGAATGCCATCCCATTTGCCTCCCCACCCTTCTCCATTCTGCACCTTGACGGGCCCCGTGTGCCTGAATAGACACCCCAACCTGAAAGTGCAAGTCGTGTTCTGCCCCCCCACATGTGGCTGTCGCTGAGCTCCCCTTCAGGTGAGGGGTGCACGCGGGGCAGACTGGGAAAAGACACCAGAACAGGCTTTGGAAATGGCTCAGTGCTGCCTGGACAGGAATTCTGGAGTCCTGGGTCCTCAGGACACGGTCTAGAAGTGGGGACGGTGTGGGCACCTGCCCCTGGCCCCATGGCTCCTTGCCTTGTGGGGAAGGGCCTGGCCCGAAAAGGACCAGCGGGAGCCCCCTCCAAATCCTGGGGCCAGCCGTGCCTGAGTCTAAGGCAGTGCCGCTCATGGTCTTATGGTTCATAAGCAGAATGCTCGGCATCTGTACCCTGACTATCATGTCCCTTGACTACCCCCGCCTTACTTCCCATACTGGGTTGAATGGTACCCACACCCCCTCCCACTCCACCAAATTCACTTCCACCTAGAGTCTCAGAATTTGACCTTATTTGAAAACAGGGTCTTTGCAGATGCAATCAAGGTAGATTGCGGTGGGGCCTAAATCCAATGACTGGGGTCCTTGCAAGAAGAGGAGAGGACAGTTTGTCCTCGGCTCAGGTCATGATCTCATGGCTTGTGGGTCTGAGCCCCGCATCAGGCTCTATGCTAACAGCTCAGAGCCTGGAGCCTGCTTTGAATTCTGTGTCTCCCTCCCTCTGCCCCTCCTCTGCTAGTGAGCTTGCTCTCGCGTACTCTCTCTCCCTCTCAAAAATAAACAAACATTTAAAAATAAAAATAAAGAAGAGCAGAAGACACAGAGACACACACAGGGAGAAGGCCATGTGATTAGAGAGGCATACAGTGAAAGGATATGGCTACAAACCAACAGGCACCAAGGATTATGGGAAGCTACCAGAAACTAGGAAGAGGCAAGAAGGATTCTTCCCTAGAGCCTTTGAGGACAGGGTCCTGCCGACACCCTGATTTGGGACTTCTGGTCTCCAGAAACATGAGAGGGTGAATGTCTATGGTTTTCTACCGCCAGGTTTCCATTGCAGCCATGGCAGACCTAGGAAACTAACGCACCTCCTGTTCCCTCTTCCAGTCCCTCCTGCATCCGTCAGGCTGGTGTGGGGACAATGTCACTAGCAGGTGGCAACATTCCCCCAAACACTCACAAGTCACCTGGACAGCCTTAGAGCCAAAATGCTCCTAAAGGGCCATCCTTTCTGGGAAGATCACCTCCATTCTGTCCGCGCAGCCCGTGGGCAGCCCCTTCCTCCAGGAGGTGTGGTCGGGTCCCCGCAGAAGGACCTAGAAGGTGTGCTGTGCCCTGGAAGGCAGCTGGCCAGTCCCTCACAGCTGCCCACCAGGGCTGCACCCCAGCCGGCACCCCCAGGGAACGTGTGGCAACAAACACCCTTAGCCTTCCAGGGGGAAGCTGGCTAAGTTTGTCACAATTGCTAGTGCTTGGTTACATTTAACCGAGGCCCTGGAGGTGGGGAGGGGGCGTTTGAGAGAAAGAGACAGAGACAGAGAGAGAGAAGGGAGCTATATATCATCTTTTGCACACAAAGCGTGCAGCAAAATGATCTGATCTTGCCCCTTCCCGAATACAGACGATGAAAAAGTAAACTGAGCAAGAGATCGGGTCTCTTTAGACATCAGAGTGTTTGGACCCCCTGGCAAAGAGGGGCTAGCTATTCGCAACTCTATGAAATGAGAGGACTTATTCCCCAGATAGGTCATGGGGCTATACGCTGTTTGAATGTCAAAAGCCATTGCTCATTCATGCATCCATCCACCCACCTATCCATCCATCCACCCACCATTTGCTGGTCTCCCATTCCCATCACTGTCATGTTGTTACTAATAGCGATAAAAGTAATAGGTTCTCTTCACTGGGCGCTTCCCAACCAATATGCTGTGTGCAAAGCGCTTTGCATCCGTCATCTGTTTAAGCCCCACAAACGGTTCTAAACAAGAGATGCCAACAGATCCATTTCACAGTGGGCAAAAGTGAAGCACAGAGACGTTAAGTCTCTGACCTAAGACTTCACAGCCTACTGCATTAGATTAAATGTAGTCAGAGATTCCCTGTTTTTCCCGAGCCAAGACATGGAGTCTATTTCCCTCCCCGCCCCCCGAATCTAGGCTGGCCTTGTGACTCGCTCTGACGAAGAGGACAGGTCGGCAGTGGTGCTATCCAAGCCCCAAGCCCAGGCTTCAAGCAGCCTGGCAGCTTCTGTCTTCGCGAACTTGGAATAGTGACCTGAAGCCTCTACATAAGGAAGCTGCTCCCACCTCCTAGAAGATGAAAGGCCTCGTGAAGGAGAATGGAGGCTCCCCAAGGTGACAGCCAACACCAGCCGCCACACACATGACGGAGGCCATCTGGACCTTCCAGCCCAGATGCCGCTCTGAGTGAGCCCAAGCATCGCCAGCAGAGGACCTACCCAGCTGACCCCCAGCATCACAAAATGGACCTCATCGCTGTTTTACGTGATTATGTTTTGGGAGGTGTCGGCAAGGCCCAGCGAGCCATGTTCTAAGAAGCCAAGGTAGGATTCGACCCCAGGTCTCCCATGTCTAGAATCTAGGCCTTTCAGAGCAGAGACCATGGCCACAGAGCTGAAGAGGGCACACTCCTGAGTGCGGGGAGCTCTGGGGAATGGGCGCTCCAATAAAGACCCTGCTGGCTCACCCACATGAAGGGTGGTTCCCAGATGCGTTTCACTTCCACAGCAACCGAGGGCTGCACACCTACCACTATTGCAGGTGTCGGGTATGTGGGGGCGAGAAATACACAGGTCTCTGATCTCGGGAAGCCTGGGATTTAAGGGAGAAGACAGACAAAAACAGTTTCAATTGTGAAGAATGTGGTAACAGAAATCAAGAGTAACTGCAGACAGATGACCATGAGGTAGGAAAGATCCCTTCAATATGGCGTGCTTAAGCTGAGCCCACCAGAATGACAGAGACATACGAAGAGTTACAGGGGAAATAATCTGGGTCAAAGAAAGTGTATGAGCAGCGGCCCTGAGTTAGAGCAGGGCAGGAGATTTTTAGTACAGAGGGAGCAGGGTGAGGAGAAGTGATGGAGATGCAGGCAGAGGGCGGGCCAGACCAGACCACGCGACCTCGGAGGCTGGCTCAGTGCATTTGGGCTGCTCTAACCCAAAGAACCACAGACTGGGAGGCCAATCAACAACTTAATCTATTTCTCGTGGTTCTAGAGGCTGAGAAGTCCAAGATCAAGGTGCTGGCCATTTTGGTGTCTGGTGAGGGCCAGCTTCCAGGTTCATAGACGCCATTGTCTGGCTGTGTTCTCACAAGGTAAAGGGGCAAGGGAGCTGTCTGGGGCCCCTTTTATCAGGGCATAGTCCCTTCATGAGGGCTCTATCCTTGTACCTAGTCACCTCCCAAAGAGCCCACCTCCTAATAACATCACAGTGGAGATTAGGATTCAACATACGAATTTTCAGGGGACACACTCAGTCTGTAGCAGAGACTACAGGGAAAAACCTGGAAATATTCTCCAAATGTGCTGGGAGAAATAGCAAGTTTTGAGCAGGAGAGGAACATGATTTTATTTAGATTATAATGAATACTTCTGTGGGGCAGACAACAGATGAAAGAGGGGTCGTGGGAAAGGGTGATGTGAGACAAGAAAGGAAGCCTGTAGGGCATGAGCAACCAGGACTCAGTCCCACTGAGGAGCCGGGGGAGACGGCGTTGAACATACACCTGAGAGGTGAGGGAGCTGGGGTATTTATACACCAGGTGTCCCCAATCACTGATTGAGGGCCACTTGTCACTGCTTATGGTAGTGACAAAATGCCTCGTCACCTCCCTCTATGGTTTCTGACCACAGCTAGACATTTCCAACCCTTCTTTACACTAGCCAAGTTCATCCGGAGGTGAGCACATTGGCCTGATTCTTACATGTGACCCAGGCCTCTTAGTCCCATAAATGTTCAAGACCACTGGCCAGGGTGCTGGAGAGAAATGGAACCAGACCACCACCACCACCGCCAGGGCTGAGCCCACCTCACTGCCCTGCCAGGGGCTGCCCACCTGTTGGCGTGGCCTGCCCTGGCCAGACTGTGGACACCGGGATCCTATGGCCGGGTGGGGGCAGGGAGAGAGGGTCACCCTGCCTCCCAGAACCACACTGGCCTCTGAAAGCTCCTCCCCGGAGCAAGGGGGAGGAAAGGAGGGTGTTGTGCATCGTGGCTTTTCTTCTCCCGGCCACATGAGTGCTGACTGATGCAAGGTTGAGTGGGGAAGCCTTAGTTCAACACGATGGCCATTCTGTCCCTTCCACGTGTGGGACAGCCGGGCCACTCAGCAGAGGTCACAGATATAGAGGCACTCCTACCCACCCCTAGACAGCCCAGGTGGACCTTTAATCCTAGCCTTCCACTGCCTTCCCTCCCCCCCAACCATGGTAACTAGATAAGGCCATGTCAGACCCTCTCTGTCCCCGGGCACCAGCTGTGCTTTCTTGGGCAAGTCACGCAACCTCACTGACCCTCCCATTCCTCATCCAGAGAGTGGCGCAGGCACGGAGGATGCTGGACAAACGCAGCACCTACTGCTGTGGGCACAGAACCCGCTCGGTCAACTTCTAAGAATACGTTTAATTGGATTTTCCTTCCGAGCTACAGAAGCAATATATGTTCCTTAAAGGAAGCCAGACCGCAGAGGGGAGCACAGAGAAGGGTAAATCTTCCTGCCCTTCACTGAACCTCACGATGCCCCCACCCCTGGCCCGCCACACTCCCCCATGCCCTGGCGGAGGTGACGATTTGGGTGTTTTTTTTTCCTTCCAAATCTTTCTTCTTACAGTCCCCTATTTGTATATATGTGACTTCTTCATTTCATTTTTATAGAAATGAGCTAAGTCCATCCAGATTTTCCCAGGCCACAACAACAGAAATCCACTTTTTTTTTTTTTTAGCAGGTTCCTTATGTTTCCCATGACGACAGATCTCCATATATTTAAAGATGTGGGCCTCACCCCTGCCGATGGGTATTTAGGCTGTTTCCAGTCACTTCACTCCACCAGCCATGCAGTAGTAACACCTGGAGTTTTCCAGGCGCTTCCTAGGGGTGGGAGGGCTCAGAGGAGGTCTCCTGAGGGAGCCCCGAGCTCCAAGGACACCCTTGGTGTTCTCAGTCTACCTAGTGTGAGGGGGAAGGGCCTTCACTGGCCTCCAAGGCTACTGATGTCCCCTAGGCACCGATTTAAGGTACAAATGATTTCAGGAGGGGGTGGGGAAGGCGTGGAGGGGACCCAGCCCTCCATCCTGGCTTGCACAGTGCCCCCATTTCAGAACGAATGACAGTGCTTACCAGAGGATGCCAAGAGGGGAGCGCTTATGTGTCATACCCCACAGGCCTGGAGGTAGGACTGGGGCCCAGAGGACCCCAGTTCTAGCAGGCTGACTTCCAGAACGTGTATCCAATCACCCCACTTCTCCCCATCACCACTCATGCCCCTCATCTTCCCAGCCACCTGGCAGGTGTCCCTAAGGCCACCGCCACCGGGCAATCCTTCAAAATTCATACTCTGTCCCCCACCCCTCCTTTCAGAGCCCACTTCCAACTTTGACCTCTGTCCCCTGCCTTTGCCTCCGCTGCTCACCCTGCCCGCTGCCATGTCCTGGGCTCTCCGCACTACTGCTGCTTCTGTCCTTCAGGGATCAGCTCAGGGGGAACCTGCTCAGAGAGGCTTGGGGGGACCCACCTCAGGCTGGTCCTTCGCCCGTCCCCTACTGTACCATTTTCATAGCATTCTGCTCTCTCTGAAATGACCATGAAGTGCGTCCTCCCTTCTCCCTCTAACCCACGATCTGGACTTTGCCCAGCATCCCTTGGGAGCACAGAGGCTCACCCAGCCTTTTCACTGCTCTGTCCCTGGACTTGGCACATACCTGGCATGCAGACCGTGCTGGCAGTCACTGTCACCAAAAGAAAAGGCATCCCACAGCCCATGTGAAGGGAGGGCCAGGGGCCTAGGGCATGACCTCCAGTTCACTGGGTCATGGGGTCCCTGCCACAATGCCACAACCCCTTCACAGGGTGCTGCAATATCCCAGCATCCTCCTCCCAGAGGGCAGAGGAGAGGTCACCCTGGTGAAGAACAGGTGAGGGCGTGGGGGGGAAGAAAAGAACCACACGCGCCCTTTTACCAGGTAGTCAAGGACATTCAAGGCCATCGGGATCACAGGGCCATCTTGGAAAGGCTGAAGACCACCCCAACTGGCCTGTGATGGGAAGCAGCCACCTGCCGTGGGCTCCAGTCACCTCGGGCCAGCTTCTCAGTGGCTGCTGCCCAACCACAGCCCAGTGACTGACCAGCCCTCCCGGCCTGCACGCAGCTCTCCGGTCACACACAGGGGCTCAGCCATCCACCCACACAATCATCAGCTGTTTACTGAGCGTCCACTGTCAGCCGTGTGCCTCGCTGGGGCAGAGGATGCAGTGGTGACCTGAGGCCCTGTCATCCCGGCCACCATGGTTGTGGAAGACCAAATAATGGCCTCCCCAGCATGGCCGCATCCTAATCTGCAGAATGGTCCGATGTTAGCTCACCGGTAGTGGGGACGTGGCAGGTGTGGCTAAATGAGAGATCTTGAGATGGGGAGACTCGACTGGGTTAGGTGGTTGGGCCCCACTGACTGGCAAGCTCTTACCAGGGAGAGGCAGGAGGACTGGAGGCCGAGAGATGTGAGGACAGAAGCAGAGGTCAGAGCAGAGAGAAGAGGCTCTAGCGCTGGCCTCAAAGATGGAGGAAGGGGCCTTGGGCCAAGGAGCGCAGCCGCCTCTAGCATCTGGAAAAGGCAGGCCAATGCCTTTCCTCTGGAGGAACGCAGCCCCGAGGCCCCAGGCCAGACTCCAGACCTCCACTCCAACTGGCATCAGTTTGACTCCCTTGCTTGTGGTCATTTGTTCCAAAGGCCAGAAGGAGCGAGCGCAGCAGTCTGGCAGAGGGAGGTGCTCAGCTTGTGGGTCCTACTAGGACCAGCTACATAATCTGCGGGGGGTGGGGGGGGTGGCTTAGGGCACAAGAAAATGCAAGCTCTGGTTCTAGACTTACTAAGCATTTCAAAATGGCGCCAGCAGAGCAAGGGTGGGGCCCTTCTGAGCACGGGGCCAATGTGCTGTGGAGAATCCCACAAAGAACTAATAGAGCACATGGTGGGCTGAGACCAAGAAGCTCAAGGCCAGGGGCCCCTGAGAATGTGTGGCAGTGGAGGGGGCCCTGAGTGCTCTCTGAGGTGGTAAGAGTGTTCCAGGCAGGGGACTAGCAGGTGCAAAGGCCAGGTGGTGGGGGAGGGTTTGGGTCCGTGCTCCCTCCCCCAGCGACAGCAGCTCCCTCTGTGAGGAACATCTCTTCTCCTCCAGGACTCGACATTTCCCCCTCCACCCACCCCCCATCCAGAACACCTTTCCTCCACGCCCTGGACTCAGGACCTCCCTTCCCTGATTAACTGTGGCATTTTGCCCCCATCAATTTTAATGTCTGTAAACTCACTTTCTTTTGGAAGAATTTAGGATTGATAGAGGAAAGACAAAGACACAAGTGCACGGCCTTCACCCAGCCTCCCCAAAACCTAACGCATTGCAGAACTAGGGTTCTTTTATCAACACTAAGACATCAATGTTGGTACGTGACTATTAACCACACCCCAGACTTTATCCAGATTTCCCATTTTGTGCACCAATGTCCTTCTTCTCTTCCAGGACCCAGTCCGGGGTGCCACGCTGCATTGAGCTCCCCACCCCCACCCTAAAAATTGGTGCCTCAGTGTTATGAGGTGCAAGGCCCTGTCCCTAGCGCTTCATATGCTTGACCTCCATGAATTCTCATAATGATCACCACCCCATTTTGTAGATGAGGAAACTGAGGCCAATGTTAAGTAAGGAGAGGGCCTCAGGCATTCTCACAGAATCTGGTTCCTATCTCACCGTCTCAAACCCGCGCCATGTTTCCCAGCATGCTCCTTCCCCTTCCAGCATTTTCCAAAATTGAGTCGGATTTTTCCTCCTATTTTTTAAAGCCAACTCACATTTTAAAAACTGAAAAAACAGGGACACCTGAACAGCTCTGTTGGTTAAGTGTCTGACTTTTGGTTTGGGCTCAGGTCATGATCTCACAGTTCGTGAATTCGAGCCCCGTGTTGGGCTGCACACAGACAGCACAGAGCCTGCTCGGGATTCTCTCCCCCCTCCCCTCTCTCTGCCCCTCTCCTCAAAACAAACAAGCAAACAAACAACTAAATAAATATTTAAAATAGGTAAAAAATAAAAGCCAAATAATGACCTGAGCTGAAGTCGGATGCTCAACCGACTGAGCCCCTCAGGTGCCCCATAAACCAAAGAGCATCCTGAAAGTACATTTATCACAGGAGAAAGCAAAGCAGCTATTGGCCATAAGTAGATACCTCTCTGTGGAAGCAGAGACCAACAAGAGAAGCCCTGGGTGGCTCAGTCAGTTAAGCAACTGACTGTTGATTTCGGCTCAGGTCAGGATCTCACGGTTTGTGAGTTCGAGCCCCAGGTCGGGCTCTGTGCTGACAGGGCAGAGCCTGCTTGGGATTCTGTCTCCCTCTCTCTCTGCCCCTCCCCTACTCATGCTCTGTCTGTCTCTCAAAATAAACAAATTAAAAAAAGAGGAAGCGATGTTACACATGCCAGCAGATGCTGGTGCCCGGGCTCTGGACGAGCAAACCCTCAGCAAGGGACTTCCCCCGCTGAGTGACCCGGGCTTGGAGCACCCTCCCTGCCCCCACCCGAGCAGACTCCGTGCTCAGTGCAAACCTGACCAGTAAGTCTAGGGGAGTCCACAGAGCCCATGGGGTGAGGACGGGATCCAGCAGAAGTAAACACTAAATAGCTCCGTACATATTAAGCACCTACTGCACACCAGACACTGTGCGCCGTCTCACTGAGTCTGTCCCATTTATCACCCCTGTTTTACAGGCGAGGAAGGTGAGGCTCAGAGAGGTTACGTAGCTACCTCTGCACACACAGGAAGAAAGATTTGCGTTATTCTACTTGCCACGTCCTGCCCTTTGTGCCCTCGAGCTCTCTAACTGGGTGCCTCAGTCTCTTCCCAACTTAACTGGAACAAGTTGTCGGACCAAGCACCCACCTTCTCCAGGCCCAGGGCCAGGGATCTGACATTGTGGCATGTGAGCCTTCGGACAACCCTGAGCACAGGTGGTGTGATTTTCCCAGTTGACAGCGGATCGGAGAGGATGGGCATCGTCCCCAAGCGAAGAAAGTGGTGTGACCGGGACTCGACCCCGGACCAGCTGGACTCTCCCCTCCCCCTCCTCCAAGCAAGAGGCCTTAACCAAACATCTGGTGTTCTTGGGACGTACGAAAACCCAGGAAGTTCAAGAAAGAGATGCAAGAGCCAGATGGGCTCAGCAGCATCAAGCGCAGGGAACTGCGGGCAAATCTGGGCAGGAAAAGGTCACCTTCCTCCCCAGGAGTAAATTAGGGAGTCTATCTGAGCTGACAAAAGTCTTCAAGAATGAGCTGGTGTTTGAGTATGAATATCTGTGTCGCTTTTCAAAACAAGAGCACTTTCTGGACCTCTATGGCTTTGGTTTCTAAGACTTAGGCCAGGGTGGGGCCAATTACAGCCTGGCGGCCAGACTCAACACACTGTACTTTTCTTTCTTTCTTTTTTTTTTTTTTCAGCGTGGTAACATTTAATATAACATGAAATCTACCCTCTCTGACAAATTTCTCAGTGTACAAGACACTATTGTTAACTCCGGGCACAATGTTGTACAGGTCTCTAGAACCTTCTCATCTAGCATGACCGAAACTTTATACTCCCTGTTCCCGCTGGCCCCGGGCCCTGGCACCCACCATCTTACTCTCTGCTCCTGGGGACTATTTTTGATGCCTCATGTAACTAGAATCACACAGTGTTTGTCTTCTGTGACCAGCTTGTGTGGCTTCACATTCTGCCTTCCAGGCACATTCTGCTGCATCTGCAGAATTCCCTTCTTTTTGTAAGGCTGAATAGTATTCCATGGTGGTCTCCGCCACATTGTCTTTATCTGTCACTTCGGGCATTTCCACATCTTGGCTGCCATGTGTGGTGTCTGCTTTACAGCCCAGAAGTGGCCTTGCCGCATCTTTTTTTTTTTATGTTTATTTATTTTTGAGAGAGAGACACACAAAGAATCTGAAGCAGGCTCCAGGCTCAGAGCTGTTGGCAGAGAGCCCGACAAGGGGCTCGAACTCAGAAACCATGAGATCGTGACCCAAGCCGAAGTCAGATGCTCAATAGACTGAGCCACCCAGGCACCTTAAGGTAGTTCTATTTTTAATTTTTTTGAGGACACCACAGCATTTCTATAGTAGGTACGCCATTTTACATTCCCACTGGCAGTGACCAAGGGTTACAATTTCTCCATTTCCTCCCCAAGACTTGTTTTTTGTTGTTTTTTGTTTTTATAATGGCCATCTTGATGGGTGTGAGGGGAGACCTCACTGGTTTTGACTTACATTTCCCTGATGATGAGTGATGGTGAACATTCTTTTCCATGTATCCGTTGGCCAGCTGTGATATTGTTGGAGAAAGGTCTGTTCAAGTCCACTGCCCATTTTCTGACTGTGCTGTTGGTTGTTTTGCTATTGACCTATAGGAATTTTTCCTCATATAGTTTGGATATCAACCCTGATCACAAACGTGGTGTGCAGATATTCTCTCCTGCTCTGTAGGTTGCCTTTCCAGTCCGTTATTTTCAAAAACAGCTCAGCCAAAGAAACAAAGCTTTAAAATGTGTTTTAGATTAAAAACATTGTTTGAATAGAAGTGACATAACATTGTGTGAGGCTAAGGTGTACAATAGGTTGGTTTAATATGTTTATATATTGCAACATTACTATAGTAGCATTAGTTAATGTCTTTATCATGTCACATATTTATCGTTTCTTTATTGTAGAGCTGTAAATAAAGTTTTATTGGAACACAGTCACAGCCATTTGTTGACATACTCTCTGTGGCTGCTTTTGACCTACAGCGGCAGAGTTGAGTCACTGCTACAGAGACCATACAGCCTGCAAAGCTTGAAATATTTACTATCTGGCACTTTACGGAAAGTTGGCCAACCCCTGTCCTAGCCCTCAGGGGCTTCGGCGAATTGAGGCTAGGGCACCACACTTGCGCCAAGAACATATTGGAAGCCAACAGGGTAAAGATGACACTGAAGGGAAGCATGGAGGAAGAGAACACTGTTCTGATTCTTGAGAGTTAGAGAGACTTCGAGAGGGAAAAAGATGACCCTGAACACAGGGTCCTGTCCCAAGCAGTCCCAACTTCCAGAACTTCCAGGGGCTCCGGATATCCCCACACATCACCCATGTGGCCATTAGGGCCAGGAGACCACAGTGTCAACTCTGCAAAGGAGGTTAGTCGTGACAGAGCAAAGCTGAACATTTCCACCAGCCTGACCAGATGGAGGCCTAAACAGAAATGAAATGAATTCACAGAAAATCTGAATTCCAACACATCTGAGCCCGGGGCTGTGTCTTACACCCCCACCCAAGAGCAGTTGTGGGGCGCCGGGGTGGCTCAGTCAGGTGAGCATCTGATTTCGGCCCAGGACACAATCTCCCGGTTTGTGAGTTTGAGCCCCATGTGGGGCTCTGTGCTCACAGCTCAGAGCCTGAAGCCTGCTTCCTATTCTGTGTCTGTCTCTCTCACTCTCTCTCTCAAAATAATAAACATTTAAAAAAAAAATCATGACAGAAGTCATGTTCACTCACATTTTAGGAATGTCTCCATTGTGCAAAGGCCAACACACAATACACAAACGAGACCTCCTGTGCCTTCTAAAACAACTGCCAACCTCACCTTGTCAAGGTTATCATCCCCATCTCACAGGTGAGCAAAGTGAGGCACAGGGGCTGTATATTCAGTAAAACCACCCCCTAAAGCCACAGTTCTGTTGAACCTTCTAGAAAAAGCTGTCCCTGAGCACATAAAGTAAGGGAGCCTCCAAAGTGAGTGCTGGAGTCGGGCATGCTGTGTCTCCAACCGCCTGCCTTCGGGGAGGTAGGGGCCTTCTCTGCTGGGGTCCTCAGTGCAGCCTGAGAGCCGGGGGGCAGTCATGGGGTGCGGTGCTGAGGACTACACTTGGGGCTCCTCGTTCTTAGGGCTTCCAGGAAGTGAAGCCAAAGGTTCAGGCAGCGCAGGAGTCCGGAGCCGGCCCCAAGGGGGACTTGCCACTCTGTGTCCTCATGCACAGGGCCAGCAGTCCGATGCTCCCACGTTTTAAATCCACCCTCTTCCCCCCAGGTCCCCAGCGGATGTGCCCTGAGGACTCCTGCCTACCAGCGCTCCCCCCTTGCTGCCCGCACCCAGTGTAGGGATGGGAAGGGGCAGGAAAAGATGCCACTGTTGCTTAGGGAGCAGCTCCCATTAGGCCAGGGCCCATGCAACAGAGGACAGACAGACGCCAGACTGACAGAAGAGGGCTCACGGCGGCTCTGGGATTCACATCAGGCCACATAGGTCAGTAGGATCGCACTTTCAGGAAGACTACGGACACTCACTCACTCTTGCTACTTGCCTACTTCATGGGAGGCACTGGACACAGTTGATCTCATTCAAGCCTCCCAACAGCCCAAAGCTGGAGCTATTATTACCCCTGGTTCATTGATGGAGGAACTGAAACAGAGAGGTTGAGTAACTTGCCTAAGGTCACACTGCTCTGAGGGGCTGAAGCGTCGTTTCGGTGTGACCCTCCAGCCAAAGCTGCCGCTTCCAAACAGGCTTTGCTTTAAACATGCTACAGTTTCCCTCCATTTGGAATTTTGAAAAGTGGGAAGTTCACATGGGTCCAAAAAAGAAAAGAAAAGAAAAGGCACCGAACCAATCTGTGTCCCTTCCCCTCCCCGAGTCCCATGTTTCACCCCCACCTCCATGAGTAACAGTCATTCAGAGGGTAGCTGCAGTTTATGTAAATAGAAGCTAATACAAATATAGACCTATCTTTCCCTTTTAACGCAAAGAGGTGTGTACACGCTCTGTGCTTTTTGAACCTTGCTTTACTCCCCTAATAGTTTAGAGATGGCTCCTCACTGTTCTTTACAGCTACATACATAGCACAGTGTTCCATTATATAAATTGTGCCAGCTTCTTTCATGACTCCATACCGTTGCGGGTTTAGGCTGCTTTCAACCTTTCGCTTTAATAAACAATGTTGCAAAGGCTAACCTTGAACGTAAATCACGTCCCACAAGCCCAAGTTTATCTGTTGGATTGCTGCTGGGCTGCAGCCCAGCTGGGACGGAGGGTTTCTGCATTGGCAATTTGGACAGACACTGCCAGAGGAGACCGAGTTCCACACACGGTGGTGTCCCCTTCGCCAAACCCTGGGGAGACAAGCTCTGGCTGGGAGCAGAGACGCGGCGAAGCACCGCCTCTGAGGGGGCGTGGTGCGGGGGCGGGGGCGTGGGCGGGGCCTGACGGGCGAAAGACCGCCTCCTGGCTCTGACTCTCTCCTCCAGTCCTGCCACCACCTCACCCCACCTGCTTCCCTCTAAATTTCCCCGGGAGGGCTTAACTGTCACGGGAGCACATGGCTTTAAACGCGCACAATGAAATATCACACAGCCACGACAGGTGAGCAGGACAGCAGGGGCGAGCGCCAAGAGGTGTTAAAAGGGAGCAAAATGGAAAACCAAGCGGGGGAGCAAGGAAGCCTTCACCAGCCCATGTGTCCCCTAGGGATGCTGTGCCATGGGGCGAGGTGTCATTTAGGGGACAAGCTGGACCCTTAAACAAGGACACCGAGCCGCTGGCCACGTACCCTGGGCATTTTCTAATCAGGAGAGCATTAGCGGCACCTCGTCCCTGTGCCAGGGCCCCATGCAAAGGCTTTCACATGCATTATTCCAGCGAAGCCTCCAGCCACCCCTGAGGTCATTTCTATTGTTACCCTGCTTCTCCGTCCTCCCAAAGAGGACACAGGTGAGGTCACTGCCAACAGAAAGCCTGTCTGAATCATCGGGGCCGCACATCACGAGCAGGACATTTGAAGGGGGTGGGTAATGGGGCTAAAAATATTTATTTGTAGCAGATTCTCAGGGCAGGCCACATTCCCATCCAGTCAGCCACCTCCTGTTGCAATAAGTTTTGAGGACAGGGAAGGATGGGCGAGTGAGGGTTCTGACCCCATCTCTTCTTTTAGGGTATGTGTGGATTTATGATGTGCTAAAAGTAAAGCATGCCTATGGGAGAAAATGTGGAACAGATGGGGAGAAAATGAAATCGGTCCGTAAACCCACCACCCAGGGGAGGCCTCTATGAGCATCAGGAACAGCTGCTGGTCCACTGTCAGCATGCGCCTATCTGCTACTGCATGGATGGAAATGTAACATGTGTGCAGAAAAGAACCTGGATGGAAATGTACACCTTTCTGAATTTTCAGAGTGAAATCTCCCACGTAGGGAGCAGCCTCGTGAAGAAACAGAACATGACTCTGAGCGCATTTTTTTAAAAACAAAATCAGGATCCTGTTGTGTTGTGGCTTGATTTATGTCCCCACAAGAGAGGTCCCAACTCTGGGTTCCTGATTTGGAAATTGGGTCTTGACTGATAAAGTCAAGTCAAGGTGGGATCGGACTAGATTAGGGTGGGCCCTGATCTGGAAACCGGGATCCTTCTAAAGAAGTGATCCAGGGAGGAAGCCACGTAACAACGGAGGCGGACAATGGAGTGATGTAGCTACAGACACAGGAGCACCAAGGATTGTTACAGCCACGAGAAACCTAGAGCCTTCAGCGAGAGCACAGCCCCGCCGACGCCTTAATTTCAGAGTCAGAGCCTGCAGAGCTCCGCGAGAATCCATCTCTACTGTTGTAAGCCATGCTGTTTCCATCAGCTTGCCCTGACAGCCTGAGGACACGAACACAGAGGCTGTGTGCAGTTTAATTTTCTTTTCTGGTTCTCAGACTCCTTGGAGTGCACCACCTCTCACCTGGACACGTGCTCCAGCTCCTGGACTGATCGAAGAAGGTCCCCTGCGGCCAGGCGACCACCGCAGGCATATTGGATGATGTTGCCACAAAAAGCAGGCTGGTGGCTCCCCAGTGTCCCTGTGGTCCGGCTCCTGCACCCTCCAATCTCATCTTACACTTTGCTCCCTGTCCAGCCACGCAGGCCAGCTCTGGGCCCTTCTTTTTGTTTCTGCTGCCACAGGGCCTTAGTACATGCCGTGCCATCGGCCACAGATGTCCTCATTCTCCCTTGACATGCATACAGCTCATCGTCATCCTTCAGATCTCAACTCTTTCCTGCCGCTCCCACCATCATATACCCTTGTAGCTTAGTGATCTTGTTACTCCTCTCTATGGCCAGGGGCTCAGCTTCCCCAGCTCCCAGAGGACACCTCCTCCTCATCCACCACCGGCCGTGGGTCTCCAGCACCCCGTCTAAACATCTCCCACAGCTCCATGTAAAACACGCCCCCACAGTGAGGTTAGGGCTTTGGTGTTTCCCAAGTACCACCACTAGGGACTCATTTTAAATTATGTAACTAAAAAGATCGCTGTCAGGCTCTGGGACCAGGTGGGAAGGGCTATAAAAATGCTCAATGGGCAGCATCCACATTTGGAGTTTTGTCTAGAAGCTCAACGGCCCGGGATGGGGAGACAAAGCTGAACACATCATCAGCAGTGACTAAGAGTACCCAGGGTTCACATCCCTTGAGAGGCAGTGAGGGGTGGCGTTCTTGGCAGACGCGGGTGGGAAGCCCATGTCCTGGGGAGCACGTGGCCATGGGTACGGCACCCTCTGTCTGGGGAGGTGCCGCTCTCAAGAGCAGATTGTCAGGGACGGTTTCCCAGGCTGAGAGGCAAGGGCCACCTCCCTCCTAACAAGATCAGGCAGCCCGGGACAGGGAGGGACTCCCGGGGGCAAGTCTGCGCACATCTTGGGCTGAATCCCAGTGGAGTAAAGCAAACCTCAGCCCACGTCTGCTCATCACCTGCTCTGTGCCTCTCCCGGGAAGGCTGTGCCCAGCAGGGCCCTGGCACAACATCAGCACTCAATAAATACCTGCTGGCTGGCTGGACTGATGTATGGCTGGATGGAGGAGTGGATGGACAGAGGGCAGATACATGGATGGATGAATAGATGGGTAACGGATAGAAGATGGATGGACAAACAGATGGGCAGATGCATGGAAGGAGAGATGAACTGATGGATGATGGATGGATGGACAGAGAGATAGATGGATAAATAGAGGGATGGACGGACAAATGGATGACTGATGGATGAACAGGGATGGATGCAGGGGGGCAAATGGACAAGCATAAGAAGCAGAGATGACATTGCACATCTTTAAGGACAGGGGAGAAGACACTGCAGGCCCAAGGTACAACCGGGCGTGAAAGAAACCGCCCAGGTAAGGTAAATCTCAGCACCCAGCAGGGAGGCCATGTGGAGAGTGATTTGGGCGATTCACACCCTCTGGGACACATGGAGATGGGGAGGGGTGTGGGACTGCACTTGCACACCTCTAGGCCTTGGTTTGTGCTGCTTCTTTCTCTCTCTCTTTCTTTCTTTCTTTTAGAGCAAGGGGGGGGGGGACAAAGAGAGAGGGAGAGAGTCCACACCATCAGTGCAGATACCAATGTGGGGCTCAATCCCACGAACTGTAAGGTCATATCATGACCTGAGTCGAGATCAAGAGTTGATGCTTAACTGAATGAGCCACCCAGGTGCCCCTAAGCTATTTCTTCTGCCTGGGATGCCCTTCCCCCTTCTTTGCCTGCAGACTCCCCCTCAGTCTTTAATGACTCCTCTTGGACTTCTGTATCTCAAGGAAGTCCCCTGAGGGGCCCTTCTCCCTCTAACCTGGGTAGGGCCAGCTCCCCCCACTTGACTGTGACACCCCTCCATTGCCACAAAGACCACCCTGTATTTTTTTTTAAACATTTATTCACTTTTGATAGATAGAGACAGAGCATGAGCAAGGGTGGGGCAGAGAGAGAGGGAGACACAGAATCTGAAGCAGGCTCCAGGATCTGAGCTGTCAGCACAAAGCCCAATGTGGGGCTCGAACCCATGAACCACGAGATCATGACCTGAGTCAAAGTCAGACACGTAACTGACTGAGCCCCCCAGGGGCCCCCAGACCACCCTGTACGGTGATGGTCTGTTCACTCCCAGCCCGGAGTGGGTCTCTCAAGGGTAAAGCACCTACCAGCTGCCCCTTCCAGTCCCCGGTGCTAAGCCCGCCACTCAGTCGTTCTCAGAAATTACCACTGAACCAAACCAAGCATGCAGAGGACTGCATTCTGTCCCCCGCCCCTGAACCCCCCCACCCCCAGCCACACAGCCAATGGGCATTGATCAGAAATTTACTTCTCCAACTCAACCTTAAAAAAACAAAACCAGAACCGTGAAAGAGAAGCAGGCTCAGGAAGAAAAGTCCAGGGCTCCAAACTTGCGGTTTGACAGAACAGAACATCTTCATTTTTACGTGGTGCATCATGGTGCACAGAGCTGTCAGCTCAGCAAATTCTGTCCTAAGAACCGCCTTTGCTGTATGAACAGGGTCCTTAGCTCAAGTGAACGTCCCGGGGTCACACCCAGTACTGGGACCAAGGCCAGGCCTGGGATCCCGGTACAGGGCCTCCCCCCCAGGCCACCTGTCTGCCTTCTGACCACCGGGGGCTTTTTAGGTTGACTATCTGTTGATGGTTAGGCCTGCCCAGGTGGGGAAAGCCTGAATCCCCTGCTCAGAGACCAGAAGGTTCAGAGAGCCTGAGTCACCTGCCCGGGCTCACACGGCTAGGAAAGTAAGGTGTGGCTGGCTGGCGAGAAGGGCCGGCCTGGAACACCTCAGACCAGGCACAGACGTCACCTCAGGGGTCCCTCCAGGGTCACCTGGCCCCCTCATGGACTGGGTGAGCCCCTGAACGCCTGTCATGCAGGCAGCAGTAATCGGCAGGATGGCCACGCCCATCACATGATCCCGGCCACAGCGCCCAGTCAGCAGTAGGTTCTGCTAGTCCCACCACCCTCAGGGCTTTCAGGACGCAGCAGAGAGGGTAGGGGTTCAGAGCTTGCTGCAGGGAAGACTAGGTGTTCTGTGCATTACCCACAGCCCCCCAGGCTCACAGGAGAGGACAGAACGTTCCAGGGTATAGACAGGGCTCCGTGGGGAGCTTCCCCTATGCAGGGACCAAGGTGGCAGGGAAGGCCCCACCGCTGCTGGAAAAGGAACCTCACGCAGAGCCCAGGACATAATAGGTGTTCAACGGACGGGAGGCGAGAACAGGCTGCCGAGGCCCCCGGGCCCAGCCCCACAGAGCTCCCGCTGATGGAGGCTTTTCTTCCCAACGGTGAGCCTGGGCAGCCACACCGGAAAAGAGCTCGTCCGCTTCTTCAACACTGAATGCAAATGGAGACACTTATGCAGCCCCGCTCCTGGGTGGGCACTGACCCCAGAGAAACGAAAACGTCCATCCACACCAAACCCTGTGGCAGCTTTACTCACGATGGCCAAGAACTAGAAGCAGCCTGGACGCCCCTCGAGAGGTCACCAGTTAAGCCGACTGGATGCCTCCACTTGGTGGATTGCTTCCCAGCCTTAAAGAGCAAGACAACTCAGGGGCGCCTGGGTGGCTCCGTTGGTTAAGTGTCTGACTTCAGCTCGGGTCACGATCTTGCAGTCTGTGAGTTCGAGTCCTGCCTTGGGCTCTGTGCTGACAGCTCAGAGCCTGGAGCCTGCTTCGGATTCTGTGTCTCCCTCTCTCTCTCTCTCTCTCTCTCTCTCTCTCTCTACCCGTCCCCTGCTCGCACTCTGTCTCCCTCTCCAAAATAAACATTAAAAAAATAATAATAATTAAAAAATAAGCAAGACAACTCAGTTGGCTCTCAGGGGCATTACGCTGTGTGAAGAAAAAGAAGCCAGTCTCCAGGGGAACCTACTACATGATTCCATTTATATAACAGTCCCAGACGACCCAACTGTAGAGATGAGTCCCAATCAGTGGTGGCCAGGGGCTCAGGGATGGGGGGGACAGGGCGGCCGGCATGACTATATGAGATCTGTACAGTGACTCAGTAGTTCTATTGCTCACTACGGTGGTAGCACAGTGAATCCACACGTGCGACAGGTGCCATCGAACTACGGGCACATACATACCTTACCATCTATGTTCGGGCGTTAGATACTGCAGCATCATTACGTACAGTGTAAGCGCTGGGGGAACCCGGGACCACGCTGTTATCTTCGCAATTCCCTGCGTCTCTAGAATCATTTCCACATTCAAAAAAAACAAAAATTTTTTTAATGCCATGCGTGGTCTGATGTCTGTAGTGTGTGTTCAAATATTCTAGCCAAACGGGGGTCGGGGGAGGGGAGCAGGGGAAGGAGACAACAAGGAGGTGGTAAAACAAGACTGTTGGGGGCGCCTGGGTGGCTCAGTCAGTTAAGCCTGCGACTTTGGCTCCGGTCATGATCTCGCGGTTCGTGGGTTCGAGCCCCGCGTCGGGCTCTGTGCTGACAGCTAGCTCAGAGCCTGGAGCCTGCCTCAGATTCTGTGTCTCCCCCTCTTTGTCTGACCCTCCCCTGCTCGCGCTGTCTCTGTCTTCCAAAAATAAAAAAATAAAACTTATTAAAAAAAAAAAAAAAAGACAGCTAAACCTTCCCAGGGAGGACGCTGACGGGTGGGGACACCGGAATCACTGTCTGGTCTTGCTGCCTTCCGTGCATTTTTTAAAATTTCCCCTAGTACAGATGTTAAATGAAAATTTGCTGATACGCACGGGCGGGGCCACGGCCGCCCAGACACCATGCGCATGCGCGGGAGCCCAGCGCACTGACTCACTGCCCGCAGCCGGGGGAGTAAGGCAGGCGGGTGCGTGGGCATCCGCGTGCATCACAGGAAATAAATAACGCTTAACCACCGTTGTGGAATCCGGCCATGCTGGGTCACACGTCTGTCAGGCCATCTGCAGGGCAGGGCTGGGCCAAAAGGGGTCCAGGGCTGTTTTGAACTCTGGGAGGGAGGGAGGGAGGGGGATTTGAACTCTGGGAGGGAGGGAGAGAGAGAGAGAGAGAGAGAGAGAGAGAGAGAGAGAGAGAGAGAGAGAGAGAGAGAGAG
>NC_043707.1:11174499-11196200 GCF_006229205.1 Suricata suricatta
GGGCGACGGGGGTAGGAGATGGCTGGAGGGTGTTAGGAAGGGAAGAGGCCCAGAAAGAGGTCCGATCCACAGCCCAGTTTCCCCAGGTGGCCCAAGTCTGGGGACCAGGAAGGACTTGGTTCCCAGGCCAGGGAGGCTTGGGGTGGGGGAGGGATGGTCACTGCAGGAGAGGGACTCTGGTCCCTCAGTGCGTGTGGGGGATGGGGGTGGCTGTGACTGCTCACCCCACCGCATCTCCTCCGTAGCATTATTACTTCATGAGATTTTAAAATGACGTCTTGGGCACCTGGGTGGCTCCGTTGGTAAAGTGACCAGCTCAGGTCATGATCTCATGGTTCCTGAGTTCCAGCCCCCAACCACGTTGGGTTCTGTGCTGACAGCTCAGAGCCTGGAGGTTTGTGTGTGTCTCTCTCTGTCCCTCCCCTGCTCATACTCTGTCTCTCAAAATAATTAAACATTAAGAAAAAAATTTTCAGGGGCGCCTGGGTGGCTTAGTCAGTTAAGGGTCTGACTTTGGGTCAGATCATGATCTCATGGTTTGTGGGTTCAAGCCCCCAGTCGGGCTCTGTGCTGACAGCCAGCTCAGAGCCTGGAGCCTGTCTTGGGATTCTGCACTTCTCTCTCTCTCTGACCCTCCCCTGCTTGTGCTGTCTCTGTCTCTCAAAAAAAAGTAAACATTTAAAAATTTAAAAAAATAAAAAATAAAATGAGGTCTTGACCTTGGGCGAGGGCAGGGGGAGAGTGACTTCTTGCTCTGAACCTCAGTTTCCTCAACTATAGAATGGGTCCAGTGAAGGCATGAAGGAATGTCACAGCAACACTGTGAAGGTTAAGTGAGGTGGCCCCAGCCATGCACTGGACGCATGTGGTGCCAGGCCCTGCACTAAGGACTCTACATACCAAATCCTTCAAGTTAGAGCACAGTTACCACCCCCGGCTGCCACAGGAGAAACCAAGGCACAGACAGCTTGAGAAACTCTGAGGTCACAAAGGCATTAGGTTGAAGAGCTCTCAGAAAATGTTATTTTGATGAGATTTCAAGTTTTCTAATTTAATGCTTATTTTTGAGAGAGAGGGAGACACAGAATCTGCACAGGTTCCAGGCTCTGAGCTGTCAGCACAGAGCTCGGCGCAGGGCTCGAACCCACACACTGTGAGAGCATGACCTGAGCTGAAGTCGGACGCTTAACCGACTGAGCCACCCAGGCATGATGATGATTTTAAGTTTTGAAGCGTATGCCCAGCCAGAGCCTGTATGGGAAGGAGATAGAAAAGGTCTCTCTGTTCCTGTTTGAAGATCTGCACACGCTTAGCCACAGTGGGCAAGGACTGGATGGACCTGGCCGGTCCAGGTCAAGGGCCACAGCTCCTGCCAGAAAGGGCCAGATCGGCAAGCAGGGGTGAGGGGAGCAGGGCGGGAGCCCCCAGCCCAGCCCGCCCCAGGGACTGGCCTTCTCGACCTCACACATCACAGAGGAGCCAGAGGGCTGCAGCTGGGGCTTCAAGGCCAAGGGCAAGCCTCCTGGCGGCCAAGCCTGTAGAAACCAAAGGGCTCAAGTCTTTTCAGAAGGAGACCCAAGGTAGGGGTTCCTGGGGTATGGCCTTCTCCTCTTGGGGGGCAGGGTGGGGAAGAAAGGCTTCAGGAAGGAAGGAAAGTCACTGATGGCTGTGGAGGTGTTAGGAGGACTGGCCACGTCTCTAAGTCCCTGGATAGTACTGGCCGGCCCCATTGCAGAGGGGGAAGTAAAGGCTTAATGGCACAGTGATGAGTGGGGGTGGGGCACTGTTTCCGTGCTTGGCCGCCAGAGCCTTTTAAAGTCATGCAGCACACAGGATTCAATTAACTACTTTTCTCCCTAAGCCACAGCCGATCTGAGAAAAGCATCCAAGGAGACCAAAAATATACATACAGTGGTTCAAATCCCAACTCATCCCTGACATCCAACATGATGCGGCTCCTGGCAACCTCTCTGAATGTCTCCCCCTCTCTCCTTCAACTCCGTTAACAGCCTAACTCACCTTTCAGTGCCTGAATGTATCCATCTCCCTCCTGCCTCAGGACCTTTGCACACACTGCTCTCGGTGCCTGGAATGCTTTCCCAGCAGATCGAAATGTGGCTTGAGAGATCTAGTGCACAGCTGGGAGAACATGCATCTGCCGGCAGACCCCAACCGTACTCCCTTGTCAAGGGACACCTTTGCTGGCTTCAACCCATCCAATCAGGCCAGGATCCCAGATTATTTCATGCCTCAGGGCCTTAGCCCAAGCAGTACCCGTAGCCAAGAATGCCAGTCTCTACTTTGTCCCAAGATCGGCTCCTTAGACATTTCCTCTCTCCCCTTTCCACCTCCCCTGCCTCCCATTCCTTCCAGTAACACGAACTCCTTTGAACCCTGTATCAATTCTCCCCTTCAGGCCTCGGTTCCGGAGTCCCCTCCTTCAAGAAGCTTTACCAAGACTCTCCAGCCCCCAGGACTCCTCGCCGGTTACTCTCCTCCCTTTGTGTTACTTTATTTCCTTCTGGCACCAGTGGTTCCCTGACATCATCTTGTTAATGTGCCCCTCTCCCTGGGCTCCCCAGGTGGACGTGAACCCCACAGAGCCCGGGCTTCATCTGGCTCCTTCCTGCTGCCTCCCCAGGGCCCCCCAGGCCACTGGACATCAGCGAGCGCCAATAAACACGTTACACCACGGCCTCTTAAGCAGGCATGCTATTTGGAAGACATTCAGATCTTAGAAATTATTCACATTGGAGAGAAAAAAAAATTTGCATGTCAGAGGCCAGAAAATGCCGTGTCTGAAATACGTGCCCCCCCTCCTCGGCACCCGTGCGCCCACAAGGGCTGTCTTCACTGGGTGCCCCGGCCCCGGCCCCCGGCGGCATCCCAGTGTCTCTAGACTGTGGGACCCCACTTTCCAGGCCCCTCTCACTGCAGTAAACAAATACGAGCCCCAGGCCAGCACGATGTCTTGTAAGAGGTCCGGGCAGCAGGTGCATTATCCTTATTTTTCAGATGAGGAATCCGAGGTGCAGCGAGGCCAAGGGCCTCACATCAAAGGCATGTATGAGCAAAGGCTGAAGACTGCCCCCCGCCCCAGTCTGCCCCCCAGGCCGTCCTGGGGAAGCACGAAGCGGGCCAGGAGGACCCAGCCAGAATTCCAGCCAAGAAAGCTCAGCTTCAGGTCCAGCCCCAGGCCAGGAAGCAGCTTCCGGTGGCCCTGCCAGGGTGGCCCCAGAGGAGAACCTGCTGGAATGTTTTCATCCCTGTGCACAGGCAGTGACTCAGCAGAGCCTGGCACTTGGACAGGTCTGCTCGCAGGCCCCGCCTCTAGGGGACATGGCCTTCGCTCCTTGCACCCACCCACCCCCAGCCCGGGGACGAGCTGCCCTCCTGGCCCAGCTCCAATCTCAGGAAGCCCGAGCGGTTCAGTCTTCTCCCCTTTAGACCTCACACGACAATGTTCCTCAGAGATAAAGGCGTGAAGGCATTTCCTGCAGAGACCAGTCATCTGACTTGAGCCGGGACGGGGGAGATCCACGGCGCCTCGTGCCCCATTAGGGCAGCTCGCCCGTCTCTCAGCTGACCCCAAACTTACCCCATCGGTAAAGCAACAACAGTTTGAGAGGCTTCAGGCCATGCAACCGAGCTGACATCATGGCTCTTTCATACCCCAGGACCTTTGCACCGGCTGCACTCTCCTCCTGGAACACCTTCTCTGCCTTGTCCCAGCTGCTTTGTAGACTTTTCCCTCCTGAAACTTTGCCCAGCTGCTCTTTGCCCCCTCCCCTGGGCGAGCCAGTGCCTGCGTAGCCAGGGTCGTTTCTGGCACAGCACCTCTAAAGGTGGAGCCCATCAGGAGTCCATATATCTGCACCCCTTGGCCATGCTCCTGACACCAGGAAGGGGTCAAGTGCGTGTGTCAGTTATCAAGAAGATACTCCCAAGGTAGAAGGACAGGGAGTGGCACACCAGGTCTTCATGAATCTCAAAGAGTTGCCTTTTGGCCAATACCCAACGCACAGGATGGGCCCCAGGGGCCCCCCACTTCCTCCTGGCCTTTATCTGGGGACCCATCTCCTGGAGGAGGCACCCAATCCTCAGAGTGAAGCCCAGAGAAGGCTGAGCCCTCACCCAGCCAGGGCTGACCCACCTATAAGACAGCCCTTGACCCAAAGGGTCTCTGGTCCCATCTCTCCATCTCCTAGATGCCACATTTCATCACCCACACTCGGCACAAGCCAGAGCAAAGGCAGAGTGGAGGGTGGATGGAAACACCATCCTGTCCCCCAAGGGTAGCACCTGGCTCTCTTCACACCTAATGTCTAGAGACACTCCCCAAATGGGTATGAATGATGAAGGAAGGAATCGAGTGGGTTGAGCGTGCAGCGACCCCCAAAACACAGACTTATCTGGCACTTACTGTATGCCAAGCCCTGCCAGAAGTCCCCTCCTATTTTGTGGTCCAATCCCCAGAGGCCTCGGAGAGACTCAGCGAGGAGGTAGCCGGGCTGGGACACCCGGCCATCCAAACTTTATCTTACTTGAGACACCCCAGGGGCTCAGGGATCACCTGGAAAATGGGTGATGGCTTGCACCCCCTCACCCCTGGGGTCCTGCCAAGGAGACACGAGAACACTCAGCCCATGGGCCAGGCCGCAAGCACTGGGGAGACCCTGAGGGTACCCCAGATGTCAGCAGAGGAAGTCTGTGCTGTGGGGCCCAGGGACGGGGAGCCCCAGGCCCCACAACCACATGAGGGCCATGGGGGTTACCGGCCAAGCTGGGTGGGTGTGGCTGAGTGGCGGGCATGGGGCCCGGCTCACGGTCACCCTGACCTCTGAGGCAGGCCAGCTGGGAGTCACCCTTTCCAACCCGGAAAGCGGAACTTAGCTGCGGCCATAGCGGGAAGCCCGAGGTAGAGGAGACGATGGGCTTTTGTTTCCGGCTGCTTCCGCTGGGATCACATTTGCCAAACTTCATCGCCGGCTCCCCAGCCCCTTTAGGTGGCTGCCCCAGTGTGTGTGGTCCCCACTGTCCCTTACCTAATCCCTTCTGCAATAGGGGCCCATAAATACTACATTTGCTCTTCATTTGAGACGTAAATGTTCCATCACTACGTGGGGAACCCCAGTCCAAGGGGCCATCCCCCCAGCTTTACAGAACAACCTGCAACTGTAAAAATAAAGCATGCCTCACACGTGTACCCTACGACCATGACGTTCACCAGGATTACAACTGTTCCATCTTAACTTCTGGGAAAGGGTCCCAGTCACCCCTTTCTCAACCCCCAGACCCAAGGGGCCCCCTTTCTAGGCTTTAAAAAAAAAACACGAGGGGAACACCCAGATGGCTCAGTTTGTTAAGCAGCTGACTCTTGATTTCAGCTCCGGTCATGATGTCACAGTTGTGGGATTAACCCCCACATCAGGCTCTGCACCGAGAGCGAGGAGCCTGCTTGGGTTTCTCTCTCTCTCTCTGCCCATTCCCTGAGCTAGCACGCATGCTCTTGCTTTCTCTCATGCTCTCTCTCAAAATAAACTTTAAAAAGGTGGGAGTTCTGGAACATTCCTTTGACTCTCTGTTCGGCAGGCATGAGATGTGGGGTTCCAATCCCGAGTGTGCCCAGGTCTTCCCTGGTCACAGACGTGGAAACCCCAGTCCCGCTGGCAGGGAGGTGTTGGGCAGAAAGGATCCCACCTGGATTAGAAGCCGGGGGCCCGGAGTCTGAGCCCCAGCCTGTGGCTAAGTCTCCGTGTGGCCATAGCCTGTCATTCTCCTGTGTCTGGGCCATGACTACAAGCAGGAATCGCCCTCCCAAAGGGGATCTCACCTCCCCCAAGTCCCCAAGGATGGCTGCCAGCCTATCCTGAGCCCTCAGTTAGGGACGACAGTGACTAGCAAAGCCCTTCCCATTCCTACACCAAAGGGGGCGGCGCTCAGATCTCAGAGCTGAGAGGCATGGACAGCACCATCCCAGCCCTGGAAAATTCCAGACACCAATAGATTAAGAGATTCCAACAGGCGCCGCTCAGTAATGAGTGGTTCAGTGGTCTCTCTGTATGCACCTCGCTGGCCACCTCCCTTCCAAGGGTCCCTGCCTCGGTCCCAACATCTGTGAAAGAGACAGGACTCCTGTTCAACTAGAGACAAGGAGGGACTGAAATCCACACACTGCCTGGGTTTGTGGATTTTTCATTCTAGACAAAGTCTCTGCGTGGGTGAGGGAAGGACACAGTAACTGGCGCCTTCTCATTTGTGGGGGTCTGGGGTGATTTCCCCAGCACCCCCTTCAGCCTGGTGGACGACGTGGACCCCACACCACCCACAATCCCAAGGCAAACCCTGACTGGCTTCCACCAATCCCAGTCCTGCACACAGTGGCCCCGCCCTCAGTCAGTCAGGCTCATCTGCCCTTGGGGGATGGACCCCACGCCTGGTCCCCTGAGTCTGCACTGGGCTCACACTGCTATCTTCAAAGTCAGCAGCTCTAGCGCTTGGGGGTGAAAGGTGGGGTAGGAGCAGGTCAGGGGTGGAGGGTGGGGTCTGCAATCAGGACCACACTTAACAAATAAGACTACAAGATACCCAATTAAATGTGAATTTCAGATCAACACTTTTTTTTAAGTTTAAGTCTATCCTGTACTTTGGGATAGACCTATACTTTGGGATATACTTATAACTAAAAAATTTGTTTTTTTAATCTGGTACTTTGGGATAGACTTATACTTTACTAATACTATACTATACTTATACTAAAGTATAAGTCTATCCCAACGACTCCGTAGGATATACTAAAAATTTACTCATTTAAAAAATCTGAATAACTGAATATCGTGTATTGTATCTGGCAACCCTGCTTGGGACCCTCTCTAGCCAGGACACTGTACAGGAAGCAAGTCCCCTTGCTGTGGCTGCCACCTCCTATCCATACGGGAAGGCAACAGGCAGCACACAAAGGAAGCCAGGAGGAAGGCTCAAAGAGCAGGGCATTGCCGGGTCTCCTCCACCATCGCCTGGTGGGGTGCTCGCTTCTGTTTACTGAGCATTGGAGGACCAGGCATTATGGTCATGATTTCACTGTATTCCTTCTTCGTATGCTCACAAGAAAGCAAAGATAGGTAAGGAAGGGAGTTCAGAGTCACTAGGTAACTGTCCGAAGCTGGACTCAACCCCAGGTAATTCGGCTCCTGGGGGATAGCCTGAGCCACTGCGTCACCCTCCGTAAATGACCCTCCCCTTGCAGGGGTGGGTGCGGGGTCTGGAGGATGGTGACTGCTAGTGATGAATGTGTATTTAACCTGAACTCTGTGGGTCAAAAAACACAAGGGTGGTACGTCGCTGTGACACCCATGGAGTGTGGGACAGGAACAGGGAGGCAGGCCACCAGCCTAAGGCCGCGCGTAGTTCCCGAAAGGGACACCAGGCCTAGAATGCACACTCCCGGTCCGGGTGTCCTTCCCGTGAGCTTCTGTTCCCTTTAGCAATAAAAGAATTGTGATGGCAATCATGATGGGTGGGGAGATCCCATCGGGAATCCAGCCGAGCAAGGAGGGGGTGTGGGCCCCCAGGGCTGGGCTAGGTAAGAAATCCTCATCTGCCCTTGGGGGACAGACTCTGCCCCTGCTCCCCTGAGTCTGTGCTGGGTGATCAAACCAGAGTCTGGTCGCCTCTGGGCTCACACTGCTATCTTCAGTCAGCAGCTCTAAGGATTGGGGGTGAAAGGCAGGGTAGGAGGAGGAAGGAGAAAAGAATGTTCTGGAAGCTGGTGGCTCCCAGCCTGGGGTTCTGTAGGTGGGCATAAACCCCAAAGGTGACCCTGAGGCCCTCTGGAAAGAGCCAGGGTCTAAGTCAGGGGCCCAGAAGCCAGGCTCGGAGGCGTAAGGCAGATAAGACCAGGGTTCAGAGACTCTCACTGGAAGGGAGAAGGGTTAGGGATCAAAGGCCAGAGGATCCCCACCCTCCTAGACAGGTGTCAGAAGGACAGGCCCCCCCACTCTATGATCCCAAGCCAGCTGGGGCCCAGAGGCACCCCAGAGCCCCAGGGGTCCCCCCAAGCCCTCCCCAGTGGGCCAGCACAGACCTCAGGCTCCAGAAAGAGCCGGCTCAGTGGTCCAGGCAGAGACTTAACCTTCGGATCTTGCCCCCTCCCACCTGGGCCCACGCTGGAAACAGACACATCGGATGTCTGCCTTCGACTTGTATCCAGAACATATAAAGTGCTCTAACCACTCAGCAACAGGATGACAAATAACCAGATGGAAAATGAGCAAAATATTTGAAGAGCCGTTTCTCCAAAAAAGGCATTAAAAAAAAAATGTCCAGGGAGCACGTGAAAAGATCTGCAGCCCCAGGAAGGACTGCAAATGGGCCCTGGGTCTTGGGGGGGGGGGGGCGGGGGTGTGTATGAAAATGCCACACAACTGCATTGTGGGGAGGGTTGCCCAGCTCTGTGAGTTTATAAACACGGAGGGGGCGTGTTTTATGACGTATAAAGTAGGCCTCACTCAAGCTGATTTAAAAAGAAAACTCCCAGGGGTACTTGGGCAGCTGAGTTCAGCTCAGGTCATGATCTCAATGGTGTGAGAGTTCGAGTCCCACATCAGGCTCTGTGCTGACAGCTCGGAGCCTGGAGCCTGCTTTGGATTCTGTGTCTCCTTCTCTCTGTCCCTCCCCTGCTCTCTCTCAGTCTCACTCTCTCAAAAATAAACAAACATAAAAAAAAGGCAGCCTTCCAGAGGTATGTGAAGACCTGCCCCCCAGGAACCAGGTGACTGGGAATAAGACTGCGGGCAGCACCCCTCCTTAGCGCTTTCTCCCCCACGGCTGGCGTCAGCCACGTTCAGCCTCCACCCCCAGGCTCCCCGAGCGGACGAGAACCCTTTGCCCCCGAAATGCCAGAGGGCGGGGAGTAGCATCCCATCCCCACAAGCTCAGGGACGTGAGGCATGGCCATTCAAATGCAAGCATGGCCACTATGTGTTTGATACCCAGCGAACTCTGTCACCTCTCAGAGCCTGACATTTTGATGCAAAAACTGACCGTACTGTATTAATGGCGCCCAGCCGGTGGGCCATTGCAAGGGATAAGGTGACAGACATGGAGCTTTCCAGGATCCTCGTCTCTTCCCGGGATGTCCTCCTGAGGTAGGAGGTGGCGCACTGCCAGGCCGGGGGTGGGACGGGGTGGAGGGGATGCTTTTTGGTTTCTGCTTGTTTCTCCCCAAGGAAAGGGCCACTCATGTCAAATGGGGCAGCCCTCGTGCAAGGCAGACCGGCGGTTCCTGGGACAGCTCAACGTCGAGCTGCCCTGTGACCTCCCCGTCCCGCTTCTGGGACGCACCCGAGAGGACGCACGTCCACGCAAACCCGTGTGCCCGAAGGCTCGCTGCAGCGTTATTCGTAGGAGCCGAATGCTGTCACCGGATGGATGGATCGACCACATGGTACAGCCACACGCGGAACATTCTGCCCCCACAAAAGTGTCAGGTTTCCACTCCTGCCGAGGCATGTGTCCCAAAAACACTACCCAACGCTGAAGAAGCTGGACCGAAAAGGTCACGTATTCCCCGACTCGTATGAAAGTGAAAACAGAGGAATCTGTGAGACAGAAAGGACACAAGTGGTTGTCCAGAGCTGAGCTGTGTGGACGGGTGGGGAGGGGCCGGAGGGTGAGGCCAGCCAGTACCAAGTCATTTTTTTATGTTTTTTAATTTATTTTTGAGAGACAGAGAGAGACAGCATGAGCAGGGGAGGGTCAGAGAGAGAGGGAGACACAGAATCTTAAGCAGGCTCCAGGCTCCGAGCTGTCAGCACAGAGCCCGACACGGGGCTTGAACCCATGAACCGTGAGATCATGACCTGAGCTGAAGTCAGACGCTTAACAGACTGAGCCACCCAGGCGCCCCCCCCCCAAGTCGCTTGTTTTCCTGAGCTGCTGAAAACGTTCTGATTACAGTGATGGTCACACCTATCTGCGAACACACAAAGAACCAACGATTTTTACTCTAAGTGGCTAAAATGGATGGTATGCAAATTATATCTGAATAAATTCTATTAAAAAAAAAATCCTGGGGCGCCTGGGCGGCTCAGTCGGTTGAGCGTCTAACTCTTGATCTCCACCCAGGTCATTTCTCACGGTTCGTGAGGTCAAGCCCTATGTCTGACTCCGTGCTGCTTGGGATTCTCAATTTCTCCCTCTCTCTGGAGCTTAGATCCTGAAGGATGTTCAAGGTCACTGGGTCCAACTCTGTCCCTAGAGATGAGCCAACTGAGGCAGGGGGAGAAGGAGAGATCTGCCCACAGGCACCGGGGCCTGGCGGGGTGTGCGTGTGAGACCCCCTGGGCGTGTGGGGGGAGCGCTGGGGACCCAGGAAGGGTGAGTGCCTCTTGGTTGGATGCAGGTACCCCGCCTCTTGCTCTAGTCCTTCAAGCAGCCCAGCGTCCATCTCAGCCGAGATGACAGGGCAGGAGAGAGGGGTATAGACACGTCCCCGGGCTGGGCCCGGAAGGTGGCCTACGGCCCAGGCCTGTCAAATACCCTCCTCGTTTTGCAGACACTGAGAGAGGCTCCGAGGGGTGAGGGGGCTCCTCTGGCCGAGGTCACCCAGCAGGCAGGGCGCAGCGCAGCTGTGGGATCCCAGGTCCCCGCGGATGGGAGGGTCCCCTGCTCCAGGGCTGGGTAAGGGGAAAGGGCCACTCCCCACAGGCTGCAGGGGTGGGAGGGGCAGGGTCATTCTCTGCCAAGCCAGCATGCTGAGTCACAGGGGCCCCTGCCTCCTCTCCGCCCCCTGGGGTCTCTCACTCCTCTCCCCTACCCTGAGGGCCCAGGAGCCCCCACCTCTCCTGCCCACCTCCAGCCCTCAGGGGCCTGAGACCGGTCCTTTCTCTGCACTGACTGTCCCCCCGATCCCTGTCCCTACCCAGTGCATCTGCAGGGCTTTTACAAGGACTAGTAGTAGGGGAGCCCAGGGGCTGGAGGCTCCTCCCAGGTGCTCCCCCAGAGCCTGAGGGACCTGGAGTTTCTCCCCCGACCTCACACGACGACCCTGGGAACCCATCTCACAACACCTGCTATGGCTGCTGCCAAGAAGCCACAAGGAGGTGCGCGCTTGCAGACCAGGTCCCCACAGTGGTCACAGCGTTTCAATTAGGCCTGTGTCTCTCTGGAGGTAGAGAGAGGCCTTGGGGTGGAAGATGGGGGATAGAGGCCCTCAGGTCACAGCCCAGAGGGACACCTAACCCATCGGCGGAGCAGGAGGGCAGGGAGAGACCTCCGGACCACCAGGCCACCAGACGTGTCCTTGGCTCTGAGTCTCTGAGAACAGAGCGATTTGGGGGAAATGGGCGCACCTGTCAGACAGGCCTTCGGTGCCCCCTCGAAACAGCTACTTCCCGGCCCTGGATCCATCTTCCCAAACCAGAGCCACCCTCCCACTCCACTGCTGTCAGGCCTTCAGTGGCTTTCCAGAACCTGGAGTGGGGGTACCCCCTCCCACTCACCCGTTTCAGCTCTAGGGAGGAGGCCCCAAACTCCATCCTCCGGCATCTCCTTGCTTTGATCCAGGCTTTTCCCAACCTCCCTCTCTCCCTTTTCACCCAGAAAATGCTATCCAGTTACCCAAACTCAGCTCCAAGCCCACAGCAATCATCCTTGATGGCCTGGGCGACTCCTCTCATTTTTTGTCACTCTTCAGACCAGAAGATCATGTCTGGACAGGGGTGTCACCCAAATGCGTCATCTGAATGTCACGGGCATATGATTTAATTTGAACTAGACCCTCACCATGGGGGTCCAAGATCCTGATTCGGTAGTCCAGGGAGGCATTTAGAGACTACACAGCAGAGAGAGGGCAGTAACCGTAACGTGAATCGACACTTCCATGGACGAGAACAGAGTCAAGAAAGAGACTCAGGTCCTCCGAAGAATTTAGTCTGCAGTAAGGTGGCCTCTCTAAGCAGCCAGCAAAGGACCGATCATGCAATTGACCAATATGGAAACGGAATAAAGTGAGCTTCTCCCAGAAACAGCTGCCAATAGTCCACTAAAGAGGCACATTGTAGGGGCGCCTGGGGGGGGCTCAGTCGGCTGAACATCCAACTCGATTTCGGCTCACGTCATAGGTCGTGGGATCGAGCCCTGTGGCGGGCTCTGCACGGAGCATGGGGTCTGCTTGAGATTCTTTCTCTCTCCCTCTGCTCCTCTCCCCCTCTCAGGCTCCAAGTAATTAAACAAATAATTAAAAATTAAAGATAAAGAGACACACATTGTAAAAGCTGAAAGAAAACAGACACACCAGGGACAATGAGCACACCCACTACTCAGGTGTTGGTTTCTAAATACCACCCCTTCTTAACTGAGGACTGAGGCTCTTGGCAGAAATGGTGGATTCCAACTGAGTTTTGGATATCTTATCTCAAAAAGCGAGAAAGCTATCAAAGACAAAAAGAATCAAAATGGGACTTTCAACCTCAAGAAGAAGAGTAAGCATAACAAACTGTGATATAGTCAATAAATAAAAATCGCTGTGTCCACACTCCTTTCGCTCCCAGATTTGGCATTTGCATCTTTACCTGCTCGCTGAAATTTATTTGTAACCCCAAATCAGCATGGTACTTTCCATCATTCTTGGACACGCACAGAGTTGTGCAAAAGTTGAGTCATTGGAGTCCCTGTGTGGCTGAGTCGGTTAAGCGTCCGACTTCGGCTCACATCATGATCTCACGGTTCGTGGGTTCGAGCCCTGTGTCAGGCTCTGTGCTGACAGCTCAGAGCCTGGAGCCTGCTTCCGATCCTGTGTCTCCCCCTCTCTCTGCCTCTCCCTGACTTATGCTCTGTCTCTCTCTCTCAAAAACAAACATTAAAAAAAAAGAAATCTTAACAGAAGTTGAGTCATGAGACACACGTGTCCCCGGCTGAGGCTGAGCAGGGCAGCACACTGCCTCTGGTGACAGTGCTCCCACTGTAAGTGCAAGTCCTTTCTGTGGTCTACTGAGTGCCATGCTTTTCACATTTTTGTGGTGTCTTGTTGGTGACTCTGCTGCTTAAAATGGCCCTCAAGCACAGGGTACTGAAATTTTGTTCCTGAGAATAATGGTATATTCAGCTCCCACAGTCTGGCGCACTTGGCGTCTAGAGAGGCCTCCGTCCGACTCCTGGTCACAACACGGCAGCTGTTCTGACCGCCACTTGATGTCAGCCATGTGCGTGGTGTCTGGTGGCCCAGGTTTGCATCCTCTGGCTGGGTGACCACAGGGCATTTGCTTAACCCCTCTGCACCAATCTGTAACATGGTGATGATAATAGAACCCAATTCACGGGACCACTTGGGGATGAAAGGGGACACGGCTTGGGAACGGCCTGCTCCAGATCGTCATGAAGCAACTGCTCAACAATGTTAGAGGTTGTAGATGCGGAAAGAACAGGTCAGCTTCCTAAAGGTCATATCTGACCAGTGACGGAGCACAGTAGGGCTACCAAGGCCTCTTTCTAAGAGGAATGGAGTAAACACGTAAACACACACACACACACACACACACACACACACACACACACCCCCTCAGGTGAGGAATCTACCTCCAGATCTACGGATATACATGGACACACACACAATCAGCCCTCATTACTTAGGAGCAGATGCCGTGTGTGTAAAACTGCCTACGTGTTAGAATTTATTTGCAAGCCCAGAATCCACATTCGTGGTGCACTTGTGGTCACTCACAGACATGTGCAGAATGGCAAGAAATCGGGAGTCACCCCACGCGCACATGGCCAGCTGAGGCTCAACAAAACCACACTCTGCCTTCTTGTCTCAGTCCTCATGCTGTCAGCAAATTCCTTTTTGACACCTGTTTTATGCCACAGGTTTTTGTTTTGGGGGTTTTTTGGCATTTTTTGTGCTTTTGTTGGCAATTTCAGTGTCAAAAAAATTTTATTTTTGACAGAGAGAGAAAGAGAGAGAGTAGGGGAGGGACAGAGAGAGAGAGACAGACAGAGGATTCCAAGCAGGCTCCAAGTCAATAGCAGACTGATGCGGGGCTCGAACTCATGAACCATGAAGGCATGACCAGAGCCAAACTTGGACGCTCAAGTCACCCAGGCTACTTGGCAATCTCGATATGTTAAATGGCCCCCCGCCCCTGGGTGGCTCAGGTCATATCTCACAGTCTGTGGGTTCAAGCCTAGTGTCAGGCTCTGTGCCCCCCCCTCTCTCTACTCCTCCCTTGCTTGTGCTCTCTCTCTGTTTCTCAAAAATAAACATTAAAATTTTTTAACTTAAAAATGGCCCCCTTGGGGCACCTGGGTGGCTCAGCTGGTTAAGCGTCTGACTTCAGCTCAGGTCATGATCTCATGGTCCTTGGGTTTGAGCCCCGCATCAGGCTCTGTGCTGACAGCTAGCTCAGGGCCTGGAGCCTGCTTCAGATTCTGTGTCTCCCTCCCTCTCTGCCCCTCCCCTGCTCATGCTATCTCTATTTCTCTAAAATAAATAAAAACAGTAAAAAAAAAAAAAAAGGTAAAAAAAAAATGGCCCCTGAGTGTAGTGCTGAGGTGTTCAGTGGCCCCAAGTACCAGCAGGTTCGGATGAGCCTCGCAGAGAAAACACTCATTAGGTCAAGTTCATTCAGTCCCAAGTTACAGCGCTGTTGGCTGTGACTTCAATGTTCGTCAATCAAAAACGTCTATTAACTAAGGTCAATATGGTGTCTCTAAATACACACACACACACACACACACACACACATAAGCAGTTTACACACTGACCAGTTGACCAAACTGTAAGCAAATCCCGTATAACCCCTAAGAGCAAAGGCTTGGTTTTTGCCAGCCCCGTGTTTGCCGTGAGTTTACAGAACATAAATACTGCGAGTAACAGGAACCCGCTGTGTAGAGTTACCATCCCGATTACGCGGATGAGAAGAATGGGCTTGGGCAAGTCCAGGGTCACAGGGCTTTCGGGCCTCAGCCATGGCCTTCAAACCCAGCTCTGTGGATGCGGGTTCTGCAGCCCCTCCCCTGGAGCCCAGGCATCTGGAACCTTCAGGGCTGGGGTTCCCCTTGGCTGCTCAACCGTGCTGCTGGCTCCATCTGGAAACACCTCCCGGTGGTGCGGAGCCTTGTTCCCCTGCCTGGCCAGCGAACAGGTGGCAGTGAGGGTGAGGGGGCCACTAAGGGAGTCCCACGGGTGGCTGTCACATATGGCTGACTCATGGCGGGTGGCCAGGGGTTAATTAAGGGAGGCCAAGTCTGAACCCTGCTCTCCCCTGGCTGGCTCTGACCTCTGGCCAGCTCTTCAAAGCCCCAGGTCCCAGCTCCATCAAAACGGGGCTAACTGTGCCTCTCTGGAGGGCTAAGAGGCACACATGCAGGACAGTTCACCTTGCATCTTAGAAGCCAACGACACAGTGATTTGTTTGCCCCTCTGAGCAAGCTTGGGGACAGGGGCAGGCCTTAATGCTGTCCATTTCACAGACAGGGAAGCAGAGGCTCAGTGCCGTGGACCCACAATGCACAGGGTCGCGGCTCTGGCCACTCCTGCTGGACCCTCACAGTGAGAACACAGGGCGGGGAAGAGACACCAGGGGTGCCAAGGCGCCTTTGGGGACAGAAACAACCAGAGGGGGCCTGAGTCTGTCACAGACCACCCTCTTTTATTTTTGCCTGTTTCTAACTAAAGTGAAGAAGACAGACAGAGCTGGGCATAGCCTGCAGATGCTTGTCATCCCCTACTATGTGCCAAGCACCAGACTGGACAGAATGGTAGGTGGATGCTGGAGCCTCAAGAGGCCACCGTCCAATATGGTCTGTAAACCCTGGTGTGTAGGGGGCTCCTGAGGTGGAACAAGAAAACCGATTCATTGGAGGCAGAGGGTTAGACCAGCTCCCCCTGCAGGATTAGCAAGCGCTGGGGGGTGGGGGTGGAGTGTCTGCTGTGCAGCAGAGTAGGAGGAGTAGGAGGAGGGTGTGTGCATGCGGGCAGGGAGGGCAGTTTTGGGAACAGGGGGTCAGCAGCCTACAGCTGCCAGGACAGACCTGGCCCACTTCCTGTTTGTTTGTTTTTTTTAATTTTTTTAAATGTTTTATTTATTTTTGATACAGAGAGAGACAGAGCATGAGAGGCAGAGAGAGAAGGAGACACAGAACCAGAAGCAGGCTCCAGGCTCTGAGCTAGCTGTCAGCACAGACCCTGATGCGGGGCTTGAACCCACGAACGTGAGATCTGACCTGAGCCGAAGCCGGAGACTTAACCGACTGAGCCACCCAGGCGCCCCCCCACTTCCTGTTTTTATAAGTAAAGTTTTATTGGAACAGAGTCGAGCCCATCATTTACATACTGCCCGGGCCGCTTTTCGGCGGCTGCTGCATCAGAGTTGAGTGAGACCAGGTGGCTCAAAGGGCTTGAAATATTTACTCGCTGACCTATTATGGAGACAGCAGGCTCACACCTGTTTCAGAAGGTGCCGGAGGTTAGGGCGTTGGTAGTGCCGTTCTCTGCCATCTCTGCAGCGCCTAGCACGGCGTCCAGCCCAGAGCAGACGGTTCTAACGAGACAGGAAGCTGCTAATAACATCACCTTCTGGTTCTGTTCACGGGAGCTATTTCCAAGCTCGTCATCAAAATCACATCTTTCAGCCAAGCCAATATCCAACAAGTATCCAACCCTTGACACAACAATGGGAAATAAGGAGGGAGCCCCCCCACCTCTTCTTCGACCTGCCTGTCCCCCGGTGGGGTGATCTCCTGCCCTGCTCTTGGTGGCCTGGGGCTGCCCTACAAGCCCAGCCAAGTCCGTGAATCATCGGGGACTGACTCACTCTCCGTCTAAAAATACATATTGTCTCATGTTGGCGGGTATGGCTTTGATCACTGTTTGCACTCGATCTGGGCTGTTTCTCCTTGACTTTTGAGCTGTTTGCAGGCAAGACCTGGGTTTTCAACACTCTGGGGCCCCAAGGTCAGGTTCTGTCTGGCATCTGGGAGCAACAGCGGGGGTCCTGGGTGCACATTCTGGGCTGCTACTCCTTTGCTGTGTGACACTGTGCAAATCACCCAACCTCTCTGAGCTCTCGCTTCATCCTGTGTTGCCAGGATGGAATGAGAAAGACAGGCGCTGCTGATACTCGATGCTCTTTCCGTACCTGATTACGGGGAGGGGAAGTGACCTGTCGGCTGACCCCTCCGCTGGAATTTTCTCTGCCAATGGAATCATTTGACATCATTTCAGCATCCAAGGAAATCAGGAACCTGAGGACGTTGAGTCCTAGATCTAAGGGCCAAGCACCGGGAAAGCTCCAGTTACAGAAAACAAGTAGAAACCAGAGGCCCTGGGCTGAACATGGAAAGAATTTGGGAGCCAGCGAAGAACAGCGGAATGTAACCCAGAGCCTGGGAGGCAAAGCCATCCTGAGCCAGGCTGCTGTCCAGGTGGGGAATCTGGGGCCCTTTGGAACTCTCTAGCTCGTTCTTGTGCACAGGGCAGGGGAGAGAGAGCAGGAGCCGAGCTGGGGCCCCACCTCAGGATGGGGGAGGGGAGTGGAGACACGAAGTGTGAGCCGCAGGTGGGAGCAACTTCAGTCAGATCCTGGCTTCCCCACTCCATGCTGTGTGGCCTGGGACCCGCCACCTCACCTCTCTGAGCCTCTTCTGCCCCATCTGTGAAGTGTAGGACTTAGGGGTACTTCCCGCAGAGGGCTGTGACCTAGGAGGCTTAGCATAGGGCCTGGGCCAAAAAAACAAAAATAAAAAACAAAAAAAAAAAACGAAACCCAAAACCCTCAGCAAGTTAGAAATGTTGAAACATGGAATGCAGGGAGGGGCAGTAGGATCCTCCCAATTTACAGGTTCATTCAACAAATACTTACTGTCTACTGTGGGTCAGACAGAAGGCTGCAGTGGCAAACAAGACAGACTCACCCCTGCCCCCAATAGAAAATGAATAAATAATGGTGTGAGATCATAGAAAGCATATATTGGTCTCTATCTACCCTGGTTCCTGCCACAGAGCTCCGGAAGCCCTGGTCGTTTCCCAGGTGCTAAGAGAATCTGATCCTCTAATGAGGAGACTCAGTGCGGGCTCCGGGGGGCTGGCCGTCCAAGAAGAAGAGCGAGGTGCTTGGCTAGGGAGCCATGGTCGCAGGTCTACCTGAACAGAAGCCTGACTGTGAAAGGGGCATAGTCACTGGATGAATGGGCCAGTGGGGAGCAGGGGATGGGGTCTCAGCAAAGGGAGCAGCACGGCAGGGAAACTGCGGCAAGACATGGCTGCAGGAAGTGCTGGACGTTCGTCAAGCTGGGGCTGGGCCATGGTCGGGGTTTGGGGTTATGCCAACCACCCTGGGGAGGAGATGAAGGGTTTTCAGATGGGGCCCCGACACCATCGGCAAGCTCCCCGCTCCCAGGAGAGGGCCAGTCTCTGACCTGAGCCGGAGTCGGATGCTTCACCGATGGAGCCACCCGTCCGCCCAGACATCATCGGCTGAGCACGGACAGTGTGCTTGGCCCTGGATGAGCACGAGGGAAAGGGCGGGGAACAGTGGGACACCATCCTTGGCCTATAGCCGTCCACACTCCAGAGATGGGACGCATGAGCTGACAGAGCCGTCTGTTCCCCAAATTGTCCACCTCCCTCCTCAGTTCGTTTCCCACCTGCCCTTCTCCCAGGCCTGCGGATCTGGGGGTTCAGTGTAGGGGGGGCAGGCAGCTCATGCACACACTCCTCTCACGCCCAGATGCAGAGACATCACCCAGTCCTCCTGCCTTATCCTGGGAGCCTGTCACAGAGCAGTGGAACTAGGGAAACGATGTGTCCTGGACAGAAGGACAGATCAAAGCAGCAAGCCTCTCCCATTCACCCCACCTCTCTCCGCTTCTCCACTGGGAGGTCACCAAGGGACCTCCGGTAGGAGCCTGGCCCGTGCCAGCTCTCTAGACGGTCCAGCCTCTGACTCTCTAACAGCTGCCCCATGAGTGATGCCAACTTTGCCCATGGAATGAGGTCCTAAGCACAGGTGGAGACATGGGGGATGCATCAGAATGGATACAGAAGGCAGCAAGAAGGGACGGGACAAGCCGGCCCTGGGTGTAAAACACCTCCACCACAGGATTCCAGGATGGGCAGCACGCCCCTGGGGGCAGCACCTTCTCCTCCTGTTGCAAAAAGGGAGCTCCCTGGCTCCCACAGTGGTACTGTCCCTTCCTCAGCCCCAAGGTCCAAGGTCAGGGGCAGCAGGAAGTTTCTGAGGTGAGCGACCACTCTCATTTTGCTGGGACTCCGATTTCCCAGGACATAGGAATTCTGTGCTAAAACCACGGCAGTCCTGGGCAAAGCAGTGTCTCTGGTTAACCCAGCAAGTGCCCACAGGTGAGATCTGAGATTCGTGCAGAAGCTTCTGGATTGCTGCATCACCTCCCGGCCCCTATTACTCTGCAGCTGGCACTGGGAATTGCACTCTATGAGAGTCAAACTTTCCCAAGATGCTCCACCATGCTGGTGTTCAGGAAAACACAATTTAAAATAATAATGAGATACTATTTTTTAAATGTTTTATTTATCTTAGAGAGAGAGAGAGAGAGAGAGAGAGAGCGCACAAGCGAGCAGGGGAGGGTCAGAGAGAGAGGGAGACACAGAATCTGAAGCAGGTTCCAGGCTCTGAGCTGTCAGCACAGAGCCCAATGCAGGGCTCAAACCCATGGACTGCATGATTATGATATGAGCTGAAGTCGGACGCTTAACTGACTGAGCCACCCAGGTGCCCCTTTATATGTAGTTTTTATTCCTAAGGTTAGCCCACATGAAACATTTGCTAACAACAAGTATCAGCCTCTGTGATGGGAAACGACCCCTTCAGTGCCCGGGAGAGCAGGTGAGGTGTGTACATCTGTGCCCTGGCAACCCCTCTTCTGGAAGTTTCCCCGGAAGAACATTTGCACCAGATGTGCAAAGCGTTGCCCCCTGGGTATTGGATACCAGCCTACACCTCCACACGGATGAACCCGGAAGTTGTGATACGAAGTGAAAGACGCCAGACCCAGGAAGACACACGTTGCAGGATTCCATTTACATGACATATCCAGGAACAGTAAATCCAGAGAGAGAAGCAGATCAGCGGTGGCCGGGTGCTAGGGGAATGCCCTGGAAAGAGGAGGGAGCACTTAGTGGGCACAGGGCTTTCTGGAGGGAGAGGGGCAGTGATGAAAGGTCTTAGAACTGAACAGAGGTGGTGGGTGTCCATTATGAATGCACTAAATGCCACTGGATTGTTCACAAATGGATAGTTTTTATGTGAATTACACACACACACACACACACACACACACACACACACACACACATACACACACCCCTTACTAACAATACTGAGACCTAGAAGGCACCTGCCCGTCAGGAGGCCATCCGCCCATGCCCTGGTACAGTGGCTGAGCGGGAGTCCTCTTGCCCCTCCCCCACCCAAGTGGAACTGCACCATGCCCCGTGTCCAGGGGTCAGGGCTGGCTGGACAGGGGCAGAAGGCAGTCCTTCAGGGTGGGGTGGTCACAGCCTGCTCTGCTCTGGCCTGGACATCCTCATTTCTATTTCTTCCATTTCTTCTCTCTCCCTTTTTTTTTTTTTTTAAGATTTTATGTTCTTAAATATATTTTTTTTAATGTTTATTATTGGGAGCAAGAGAGAGAGATAAAGCATGAGCTGAGCAGGTCAGAGGATGAGGGAGACTCAGATCTGAAGCAGGGTCCAGGCTCTGAGCTGTTAGCACAGAGCTAGATGCAGGGCTTGAACTCAACAACTGCAAGATCATGACCTGAGCTGAAGTCAGACACTTAACTGAGCCATGCAGGTGCCCCTAAGTTCTGTTTTTAAAGTAATGTATGCATTTCTTCATCCACACTGAGGCTCGACCAACCCACCCCGTCTCCACCAGGCCCTGGGAGCCCAGTTACCTGGAGATAACCAAAGAGGAGTTGACAGGTGAACCTTTTTTCATGAAAAATTTACAAGTGAAAGAACATTGTGTCTGGGATTTGCTTAAAATCCTCCGGGGGGTGGGGCAGGGGAATGGGGACAGGGAAGGATAGAGGAACAAGAAAGAGAAGTTGTTGGAGCTCGCTGCAGCATCGTCCCTGTTTGGGATTTGCTAATAATCTCCCAATAAGAAGTAAAGACAATGCACCAAAATAGGACGGGTAGATGGAAAGAAGGAGGGAAGAATAGGAGAGAAAGCAAGTGTAGTAAAATGTTAGTGAGTCGATGCTGTAGGTCTGAAAGTTTTTATAGCAAAATGTTGGGGATAAAATAGCCAAACAAACAAAAATCTTTCAAGAGCAGAAACGCAGGGGTGCCTGGGTGGCTCGGGTCCTTAGGTATCTGACTCTGGATTATGGCTCAGGGCATGATCTCACTGTTCGTGAGTTCGAGTCCCGCATTGGGCTCTGCGCTGAGTGTGGAGCCTGCTTGGGATTCTCTCTCCGCCCCTGCCCCACTCTCACGCGGGTGCACGCACTCTCTCTCACCCTCAAGATAAATAAATAAGCTTAAAAAAATAAAACACTATTTTAAGAATAAAATAAAGAGTCAAAGGGCAAAGGCCTCAATGGCTCTCAGTTCCTAGAACACCCCCAAGGGCTCAGCAGCGCAGCCACCCTCCACGGGGCCCAGATGCCTGGCGCACTCTCCCTGCGAAATGAGGGTGCCCCCCCTGGGGTGGCCGAGG
>NC_043707.1:11196300-11201953 GCF_006229205.1 Suricata suricatta
GGGGGGGGGGGGGGGGGCAGGGGAATGGGGACAGGGAAGGATAGAGGAACAAGAAAGAGAAGTTGTTGGAGCTCGCTGCAGCATCGTCCCTGTTTGGGATTTGCTAATAATCTCCCAATAAGAAGTAAAGACAATGCACCAAAATAGGACGGTAGATGGAAAGAAGGAGGGAAGAATAGGAGAGAAACCAAGTGTAGTAAAATGTTAGTGAGTCGATGCTGTAGGTCTGAAAGTTTTTATAGCAAAATGTTGGGGATAAAATAGCCAAACAAACAAAAATCTTTCAAGAGCAGAAACGCAGGGGTGCCTGGGTGGCTCGGGTCCTTAGGTATCTGACTCTGGATTATGGCTCAGGGCATGATCTCGCTGTTCGTGAGTTCGAGTCCCGCACTGGGCTCTGCGCTGAGTGTGGAGCCTGCTTGGGATTCTCTCTCCGCCCCTGCCCCACTCTCACGCGGGTGCACGCACTCTCTCTCACCCTCAAGATAAATAAATAAGCTTAAAAAAATAAAACACTATTTTAAGAATAAAATAAAGAGTCAAAGGGCAAAGGCTTCAATGGCTCTCAGTTCCTAGAACACCCCCAAGGGCTCAGCAGCGCAGCCACCCTCCACGGGGCCCAGATGCCTGGCGCACTCTCCCTGCGAAATGAGGGTGCCCCCCCTGGGGTGGCCGAGGTGCCTGGACTTCGCGCTGGCCCCCAATCGGCGCTCAGGCCGTGCTGCCTCCAGCCCTCGGCGCCGGGAGGCCACTTCAGCGACTCCCCAATTCGGGGGGCTGCCTGATCCACCAGCATCTCCCGGGAGCTGGCAGCGTTTCCACCGACAAGAGTGCTCTTCTTGTTTGGACAGGGGTCTCTCAGGCCCACGGCGCCCAAATATTTCCCATGTGCAGGTCCTGTGCTGGGGGCGGGGCTCACGTGCTCAGTCTCACAGGCCCTTGCCTTTAGGGACCCCCTTCGAAGGCAGAACAGTTCTGACCCAAATGCACCAAAGAAACCAAAGCCAGGATGCGCCGCAGCAGAGCCGGCCCACGCCAGCCTGGTGAGCCTCCCCCACGGGCTGGCCTCAGCACAGGGAGCCCCGCGCCCCTCCCCGGCTCGGGGGGCTGCCTGAGCCCCTGGCCCTATGACGGCAGCAGCCCAAGAGTCTGTCTACAGCAGCCACGGCGGAGGGCGAAGTGCAGCTCCGGAGAAGAGCAACGGCGAGAACCCAAGTGTCTACACCAGCTGGAGTCCGTGGCCACCATTCAGAGCCTGGATCAGGACACCGCCCGGTGGGGGGAGGGGACAGATCTGGATCCGCATTCCTTGGTTTGGGCACAACACAGCAACCTTCTTAAGGGCGTCCCTGGGCCCAGGGTTATGCTCAGGGTCTCGCGCCATTGCACAACTGCCTCCGGAGGCAGGAGCCATCATGGCCCCTCCCCCGCCCAGTGTGTGGGTGGGGAAAGTCAGGGACAGAGATGTTAGACAGCTTGCCCCAGGTCACCCAGAGCCAGCCCTTGGTCACTACCTCTTCAAAGAAGGTCATCAACCATTTTGAGACATTATCTTGCTTAAGCCCCAAACTACCCGAGGAAGGAAACATCACCGTCTCCATTCTACAGAGCAGGAGACTGAGGTTTGCAGCGGGGAGATAGCAGGGGGAGGTAAAGATGATACACAGTAGTCATGGCAGCCATACTAGTGTCTAGTTGAAACAGTTACCACAATCTCCACGACTTAAAAAGAGACACATGTATTTTCTTACGGTTCTGAAGGTCAGGAATCTCCAGCCAAGTACGGGCAGGGCTGCACTCCTCCAGGGGGCTCCAAGGGAGATCTATTTCCATGTCTTCCCCTAGAAGCTCCTGCAAGGCTTGGCTTGCAGCAAAGTCTTGCTTCATTTTCAAAACCCATGTTTCCAGCCCCTGGTCCTATCTGCACATCTCGTTTCTCTCCTCTGATCCTCCCGACTCCCCCTTAGAAGGACCCTCATGAGGATCGTGGGCCCACGGGATAATCCAGGTGCACATCCTTATCTCAAGATCCTTAATCACCCGGCAACGCCCCTTTGACCAGGGATCGTAACGTATCACAGGTGCCAGAAATTAGAGCGTCCACAGGCCCCTCAGCAGATGACCTACCTCACACTTTGAAGGCACAGAAGAGGGGCGCCTGGCTGGCTCAGTTGGTTAAGGGTCTGACCCTTGATTTCAGCTTATGACCTTGAGGTTCCTGAGTTGCAGCCCCTCGACAGTGAGGAACCTGCTTGAAATTCTCTCTCCACCCCATCCCATGCTCTTGCTCTCTCTCTCTCAAAATAAGGATAAACCAAAAAAAAAAAAAAACCCAAAACCAAAACAAAACAGAGGGCATACATGATCCCTGGGGATCTTGTTAAAAAGCAGGTCCTCGCCCACAAAGTATGGAGTGCCAACAAGCATCCAGGTGAAGCAGATACTGTAAGAGTTACCTTAAGATGGCGACCGAGCGGCCATTTTGCTGTGGGTTGGAAAAACACCATGCACCGACGACCCCCACCCCTCACCTGCAGACCTGGAATGTTCCGCGCCAGCTTGAAAACAGCCAATCATGAAGCCTCAGCTTCCCATCACCCTGATAGAGGAGGCAACCTATCCCATCCCGCCATGTCCCTAAAGTGCCCTTATTTGGTGGCTGCCCTCCCAGGACTGGACCGGAAGTCTTTCACTCATAAAATACCTCGCCCCTCCTGTACCAGACACGACTTCCCTGACTCCCCACTACCTGAGTCACGGAACCTCGCCCAGGAATCGCAGATCCCAATAAAGACCTTCTTGGCTCCATAACTTGGTCTCTTTCCTCTCATCTCTGCCTCCATCCATTAAATCTTACAGATACTGTGGCCCAGAGGCCACTCAGCTGACAGGCATAATCTAGAAGAGGGGCCGCCAACAAACCTTATGCATAAAGGACCTGATCATAACCATTTTCACCTTCGCCAGTCCCACAGTGTCTGTCCAAACTACTGAACTCAGCCACAGATGATAGGAGTTGCCGTGTGCCAATAAAACTTTATTTACAGACACGGAAAGTTGATTTCCTTCTAGCTTTCACGTGTTATGAAATGCTATTCTTCTTTCACCTATTTTCAACCTTTTAAAAATGTAAAACCCAGAGGCGCCTGGGTGGTTCAGTCAGTTGAGCGTCCGACTTCACTTCAGGTCAGGATCTCACTGTTGGTGAGTTCCAGCCCTGCATCGGGCTCTCTGCTGTCAGCCTGTCAGTGCAGGGCCCGCTTTGGATCCCTCTGTCCGCCACTTTCTGCCCCTCCTCTGCTTGCACTCTTCCAAAAATCAATAAATATTTAAAAATTAAATAAATAAAAACGCAAAAGCCATTCTTGGTTTATGGCCCATGCAAAACCAGACGCCTGGCCGGATCTGGCCAATTGGCCATCATCTGCAGACCCCTGATCTAGAATGTCGGCTCCAGGAGAGCACGGATGTCTATCTTAGTTTGGTTTGCCTCGGACCTAAGAGCTGCTGAAAACGTACGTGATGAATGACAGAGCAAGCCTCTCATTGGGACCCACAGCTCCCTAACCTACGGGATCATTCTTGTAGTCAAGCTTGCAGAGGAGATGCCGATGGGAGTATTTTGTCTGGATTTATCGACAGGAGAAAAGGCACAGAGATGGGGTGTCCTAGGACGTGCGGCTGGCCAGGGGCTCCCTCCCCCATGACACAAGACTGTTTGCATGCCAGCTCCAGTGATGTTCTGCTCCCCAAAACGGCAGGTCTGGGGGCCTTCACTCAGCCCCTGCGCCAGAAGGAGGAGGGTCAGGAGACACGGCCGAAAACCCTCTCCTTTGTCGGTTGCAAACAGCCAGGGACTTTCGGCCTGGGCAACCAGGCGGCAGTTCCAGAAGGTCAGAGCCTGGTAAACAGATTCCCTTCAGGGGTCAGTCCGGTACCAAAAACATGTGGAATGGGCGGGGCTGAAACCACAGGCACCAAATTGCTGCCACTGCCACAGGCGGTGACAAGTTTCCAGTTTGGTGTCTTTTTAAAGCTCTCTGTGGCCAAGGGAACACATCAGCCAGAAAGTTGCTAGGTGTGTCTCCTCTCGATTTTACAGAGCGCGCACTCCCACCTCAGGCCCTTTGCCCATGCTGTCCCCGCAGCCTGGAACGCCCTTCCTGCCCCCATTTAAGTAGCTCCTCTTCAGACTTCAAGTCCCTGAGACCCCTTCCCCAGCCCAGGCACCTTACATGTCCCCCGTCACACTAACAATTTCACATTTTCGCGTGTGATGATTCCATCAACGTCTGTCTGTTTTCGTATCTGTTTTCTAGGGGTTGCTGTAACAAATGACCACAATCTTGGTGGCCTCACACAGCAGAAATTTCTCTCTCACAGCTCTGGAGGCCAAAGGTGTCGGCAGGGCTGGCGCCCCCTGGAGGCTCTAGGCGAGAATCCCCCCCACGACTCTGTCCCTGCCCTTCTGGGTTACCAGCCATCCATTACTGTAGACACATCGCCCGGATCTCTACCTCTGTCTGTCTCCTTCCCTCTGTGTTTGTCCTCTGTGTCTGTCTGTGTCTGCCTCAGATCCGCTCTCTTCAGTGAGCAGCCGTCATTGGACGCAGGGCCCATCCTTAAATCCAGAATGATCTCATCTGGATTTCTGCAAAGAACCTATTTCCAAATAAGGCCGCGTTCACAGCTGCCTGGGTTTGGGATGTGAGTGTGCATCGTGGGCCACGGTTCAACCCACCTCCGCCCTCCTACACTGTCAACTCCATAATGACAGAGACTATGGCCACCAGCGTGTCCCTGGGACCCACCACACAGCTTCACACACCTTTGATGATCAGTAGATATTTGTCAAAGGAGGACTGGCTATGAAATTTGTGGGGCCCGGTGCAAATGAAAACCCAGGGCATCGTGTTAAAAAGTGGCAGGAAGGGGTGCTTGGGTGGCTCAATCAGTTGAGCGTATGACTCTTGATTTTGGCTCAGGTCATGGGTCCGGGTTCTGCATCAGGCTCTGCGCTGACAATGAGGAGCCTGCTTAGGATTCTCTCTCTTCCTCTCTTATGGCCCCTCTTCCCCTCTGTCTCTCAAAATAAATAAACATTAAAAAAAAGTAACAGGAATTTCAAGATTGTGATTTCAGACATTTCAGCCTAGCTCGTGGCCCTACTGTATTTTTTTTTAGTGTTTATTATTTTTGAGAGAGAGAAACAGAAAACAACCAGGGGCAGAGAGAGAGGGAGACACAGAATCGGAAGCAGCCTCCAGGTTCTGAGCTGTCAGCACAGAGTCCGACAGGGGGCTCAACCTCACAGACTGAGAGATAATGACCTGAGCCGAAGTTGGCCACTTAACCAACTGAGCCACCCAGAGACACAGAATCGGAAGCAGGCTCCAGGCTCTGAGTTATTAGCACAGAGCCTGACATGGGGCTCGAACACATGAGCTGTGAGATTGTGACTTGAACCAAAGTCTGAGCCTTAACTGACTCAGCCACCTAGGTGACCGATTCAGGGCCCTTCTCAGCAGGGACCCAGGTGGCACAACCAGGAAGCTGGCCCTGGCTGGGTGAACAATGAATATCTAGAATCAGCCTGGGAACCACTGGTAGAGTCACCGCCAGCCCAAGGCCTAAGCGTCAAACCCGATCCTCC
>NC_043707.1:11202053-11356182 GCF_006229205.1 Suricata suricatta
GGCGTGAGGTGGTATCTCAGTGTGGTTTTGATTTGTATTTCCCTGATGATGAGTGATGCTGAGCATCATTTCATGTGCCTGTAGGCCATCTGGATGTCCTCTTTGGAGAAGAGTCTGTTCAAGTCTTCTGCCCATTCCTTCACTGGATTATTCATTTTTTGGATGTGAGTTTGGTGAGTTCCTTGTAGATTTTGGATACTAGCCCTTTATCCGATATACCATTTGCAACTATCTTTTCCCATTCTGTCGGTTGCCTGTTAGTTTTCTTGTTTCCTTTGCAGTGCAGAAGCTTTTACTCCCATCTCTTAGACAATGAAATGAGGCACAGAGCAACGACTTGCCCAAGGTCACATGATCAGGGAGGCGGTTGATATGGAATTCACACCCATGAGGCTCAGGTGGGGTCACACACAGCCGCCAAGCAAGGAACACACTACCCTCCTCTGCAAGAGACACTGACCCAGTGGGCAGGAAAAGGGTCCAGGAGTCTGCCCTCCCCACAAGCGCCCCCTCCGAGGCGAATCTAATGCAGGGGTGAGGGCACAGAGTGAGGAAGCCGCCTGGGCCATGCTGATGTGGCTGGTGCATGACCCTCTGTCTACACGGCTCACCCCCTCCTGGAGCCTCAGCTTATAAAGTGGGGGTGGTGTGGAACCTGCCTCATGGGTGTGTTATGAGGACTGGATAGTTGATAAGGCACCAGGTACAAATCAGCACATGATAAAGGCCTAAAGAATGCCCATGGGCATACGGGACACAAAATGTTCGAGCCTGTCACCTGCTCCCAGGGAGCTATGACAAACCCCAGCCTTCGTGAGAGGGTCCTTCCTGGCTTGCCCAGAGCCAACGGGGTCCCAGGGTGCAGAGCTTTCAGGGCTAAAAAGGGACAGTCCCTGGCACACGGGGATGAGTTGGTCCCCCTTGGCCCTAGCTGCCCAAGCCTTCTCACAGAGAAGCAGAAACTTCTCTGTGAGTTTGGACAAGCACGGGAGGGCTGGGGGTGCAGGGGGAGGATGCCAGCCACAGGGCCATACTGCCTCTCCTTCGAAGTGGCCCCGGGTGCAAACATAATGGGGCCTTTCTGCTAAAGGCTTTCACCGGCTGAGAATTTCTTCTCCTGGAAAGGGGCCCAGTTTCCCACTCGAAGTCTCTAGGTGTCGGGACCAGAAGTCCGCGGCTCAGGAAAGCCCTGCGTTGGACTCCCAGGGCCGCTGTAACAAAGTGTCACAGGTGGAGGAGCGGTGGCTTATTCTCTCACGACTCTGGAGGCTACAAGTCCAAAGTCAAAGTGCTGTCAAGACTGTGCTCTCTCTCTGCACACTCTAGGGACGGATTCTTCTGGATTCATCTAGCTCCTGGTGGAGGCAGTAGCCGTTGGTCCCGCTTGGCTGAAGGACGCATCGGTCCAACCTCTGTCATCAGCTGGCATTTCTCCCTGTGTGTGTCTGAGTCCCAAATTTCTCCTTCTTATAAAGATGCCAGGGGGCGCCTGGGTGGCTCAGTCGGTTGAGCATCCGACTTTGGCTTAGGTCATGATCTCACGGTTTGTGGGTTCGAGCCCCGCATCAGGTTCTGTGCTGACAGCTAGCTCAGAGCCTGGAGCCTGCTTCAGATTCTGTGTCTCCCTCTTTCTCTGACCCTCCCCTGCTCGCACTGTCTCTTCCTCTCTCTTAAAAAATAAATAAAAAACATAAAATAAATAAATAAATAAATAAAGAGTAAAGGAAAGTTTACAATTAAAAAAAAGATGCAGTCATTGGATTTAGGGCCCACCCTAATCCAGTATGACCTCATCGTAACCAGATTACAGCTGAAAAGGCCTGCTTCCTGGGTCACAGTCACGGGTGGCAGGCAGACAGGAAGTTGGGGGATACTATTCAATCCCGTAGAGCCCCCACCACACCGGCCCCTCCCCCAGACAGGGGATCCACCTGCACCAGGCCTGGGTGGTGAGACAGGGGCTAGGCCCCAACCACGGCCGTGGCCTGTGCTGTGGCAGTGAAGGAAATGGGCAGGAGGAAGAAGGAGCCCTTGGTCAAGGCAGGACATGGCGGGGAGCTGATGGTGACAGATGGGGCAGTGGCAGTTGGTGTCACAGTTGCATGGCCTCCTTTTCTCCTCTTTGCGGCATCTAGGCTGAATTTTCTTTGGCGAACTTGCTCCTTCTCCCTTCCCAGTTCGTGAGGTTTGGGTAGAGAACACCACTCCTAGTTCAAGGGTGGCCTGGCCAATCAAAGCAGCATCCCATTTAATACAGGAATTGGTTAAGGCCTGGAGAGAAGACCCATCAGCACCAAGGACACTCACCCTGGGCTTCTGCTGCAACTTCCCCTCGAGCAGCTGAGAAGTTGGCAGCCATCTTGGTGCTATGAATATAGAAGCTGCATTTGTATGAAACCACCTCAGGGGAAACTAGTCAATACACAGGATTCCTGACGCCACTCTTGAGGAGCTGGATTCACCTATTCCTGAAGCCACATCTATGCCTGCCCTGTGGAAAAGAACTGGGACATGGTGTGAAATCACCGTGAACCTCCGTATTGAAATGGAAACTGAGGTCTGGTGGGGCTGGGCAATGTTCCCAAGGTCACTGTTCTGACACTTATATTGTAGCAGACCCTGGGCTGGACCAAGTTGGGTCCCTGCTTCATGGAAGACTACAGTGTCAAGGGACAATGCCACTTTGAGCATTTCAGTCCCCAGGCCTACCCAGGAGGGTAAGAATCAAGAAGAGGAGCTCAAGGATGGTCTTAGATAGTAGAGGGATGGGGGGCACAGGGCGCTACAAGTAGACATGCTGGGAGTAGTCCCCCAAGCCTGGGGAGGGGCCTTGGGCTTGCTAGAGGCCCACGAGGGGAGACAGAGGGCAGAGTTTGGGCCCTCAATGCTAGGAACATTCTTCCTGGCTGCTGGGAAGGGGCCTGGTCCCCACGCTTGGCTCAGGAGCAGCGGCTACCTCCTGGGAGGGCTCCTGGCACGTCAAGCCAGAACACACAGTGGTCTCAGTGCAGTTTCAAGATGAGAAGGCCTTTCCATGGGTGTTCTGACTCCATACGGTCCTGAGACTTTCTCCCCAGTGTAAGGAGTGAGGGCAGGAGTCCCGGTACTAAATCACAGATGGTGACTGGAAACACATTCCACTCGACTGAGAGGAATTAAAGACTGACATCTTGTCCACACTACCCAAAGCCATCAACAGATTCTATCACAATCCCAACGGCATTTCTTACAGAAAAGAAAAAACAGTTGTAAAATGTGTATGGAACCAGAATAGACACCAAAGAGCCAAGGAGTCCTGAGAGAGAACGAAGCTGGATGCATTACACTTGCTGATTTCAAACCACACACACTGTAAAGTCATAGGAATCCCAAAGGCAAAGCCATAGGAATCCCAATGGCAAAGTCAAAGGAATCCCAATGGCAAAGTCAAAAGAATCCCAAAGGCAAAGTCATAGGAATCCCAATGGCAAAGTCAAAGGAATCCCAACAGCACGATGCTGGCAAAAAAAGAAACACATAGATCAATGGAACGCACTCGAGAGCCCTGAAATAAATCCTCCCATGTACAATCGATACTTGATAAGAATAGTTACTCAATGGGGAAAGTTTCCTACATAAATGGTGTTGAGGAAACTCGACATCCACATGCAAGAGAATGAAATGAGAACCTTATCTTACACCACTCACAAAAATGAACTCAAAATAGATTCAAGACTTAAAGAACTAAAACCATAAAGCTCCTAGAAGAAAACATAGGAAAAAAATGCTTCTTGACAGTGGTCTTGGCAATGGTTTTTGGGATATGCCACCAAAAACACAAGTAAGGAAAGCAAAAATTACCAAGTGGGACTTCATGAGACTAGAAAGTTCCTGCACAGCAAAAGAACGATCAACAAAAAGACAAGGCAACCATAGATGGCAGAGAATATTTATAAATGGTACATCTGATAAGGGGTTGATACCCAAAATATATGAAGAGCTCCTTCAACTCAGTAGAAAACAATCTGAGTTTAAAAATGGGCAGAGGAGGGGCGCCTGGGTGGATCATTCAGTTGAGCATCTGATTTCAGCTCAGGTCATGATCTCACTGTTTGTGGATTCGAGCCCCGCATCGGGCTCTGTGCTGACAGTTCAGAGCCTAGAGCCTGCTTCAGATTCTGTGTCTCTGTCTCTTTCGGCCCCTTCCCTGCTCACACTCTGTCTCTGTCTCTCTCTTTCAAAAATAAACATTAAAACATATTTTTAATGGGCAGAAGAACTGAATAGACATTTCCCCAAAGACATACAGATGCTCAATATCACTGATCTTCAGGGCAACACAAATCAAAACCACAATGAGGGGTGCCTGGGTGGCATATGACTCGTAATTTTGAATCAGGTCATGATCTCACAGTTGGTGACACAGTGCCCTGTGTCAGGCACTGTACTGAGAGCATGGAGTCTGCTTGGGATTTTCTCTCTCTCTCCCTCCCTCTCTCTCTCTCTCTCTCTCTCTGCCTCTCCCCTGCACGCACACACCCTCTCTCAATAAACTTAAAAAAAAGAAAAAGAAAAAGGAACTTTATTTAAATAAAACCCACGATAAGATATCACCTCACAGCTGTGGCTGTCGTCACAAAGACAAGAGATAACGGGGGTTGGTGAGGACGTGGAGAAAAGGGAATCCTGGCTCCTTGTCGGAGTGTAAATTGGTGCAGCCGGTATGGAAAACAGTATGGGTGTTCCTCAAAAAATTAAAAATAGAACTACCCTGGGAGCTAGCAATTCCATTTCTGGATATATATTCCTAGGAAATGAAAACAGGACATCGAAGAGATATCAGCATCCGCGTGTTCACTGCAGCGTTACCCACAGTGGCCAAGATATGGAGACAGCCAAAGTGTCCGTCAACAGAGGAATGGAGAGAGGAGAACTGGTAACTATACACAATGGGAATACAGCCACGGGAAAAGGAAATTCTGGATTTGCAACATGATGAGCCTGGAGGGCATCGTGCTAACTGAAATAAGTTAGACAAAGAAAGACAAATACTTCACAGTATCACTTACAAGTAGAATCTAAAGACAACAGACTCCTAGAAACAGAGTAGAATGGTTGTTACCAGGAGCTGGGGGTAGGGACCTGGGGGGGGGGGATGTCAAAGTTTCTGCTTACAGTTATAAAATGGGGGTACCTGGGTGGCTCAGTCGGTTAAGCCTCTGATTTTGGCTCAGGTCATGATCCCACGTTTGTGGGTTTGAGCCCTGTGAGCCCCACATCGGGCTCTGTGCTGACAGCTCAGAGCCTGGAGCCTGCTTCAGATTCTTTATCTCCCTCTCTCTCTCTCTCTCTGCTCTTCCCCTGCTCATGCTTTTTGTCTCTCTCTGTCTCAAAAATAAATTTAAAAAGCATTAAAAAATAAAATGAATTAGGGGCACCTGGGTGACTCAGTCGGTTAAGCATCCAACTTTGGCTCAGGTCATGATCTCACAGTTTGTGGGTTCAAGCCCTGCATCAGGCTCTGTGCTGACAGCTCAGAGCCTGGAGCCTGCTTCATGGATTCTGTCCCCCTCTCTTTCTAGCCCTCCCCTGCTCATACTCTGTCTCTCTTTCTCAAAAAAATAAATAAAACATTTAAAAAATAAAAATAAAACAAATTAAAAAAAAGAAAGCTTATGAAAGAAACTTAAGAAGACACAAAAAAATAGAAAGACGTAAGAGAGGGAGGTAAACCATAAGAGACTCTTGAATACTGAGAAGAAAATGAGGGCCAATAGGGGAGGATGAGAGGGGAAGGAGGTGATGGGCATGGAGGAGGGCACTTGTCGGGATGAGCACTGGGTGTAACATGGAACCCAACTTGACAATAAACTATAAATGGAAAAAAAAAAAGAAATAGAAAGATGCTCATGGATTGGAAAAACAAATATTGCTAAAATGTCTATACTGCCCAAAGCAATCTACACATTCAGTGCAATTCCTATCAAAATAACACCAGCATTTTTCACAGAGCTAGAGAAAACAATCCTCAAATTTGTTTGGAACCAGAAAAGACTCCGAATAGCCAAAGCAATGTTGAAAAAGAAAACCAAAGCCATAGGCATCACAATTCCAGACTTTGGGCTATATTACAAAGCTGTCATCATCAAGACAGTATGGTATTGGTATAAAAACAGAAATATAGATCAATGGAATAGAACAGAGAACCCAGAAATGGATGTACAAATGTATGGCCAACTAATCTTTGACAAAGCAGGAAAGAGTATCCAATGGAAAAAAAAAAAGTCTCTTTAGCAGATGGTGTTTGGAAAACTTGGCAGTGACATACAGTCATAAGAATGAAACCTGAACACTTTCTTACACCATACACAAAAATGAATTCAAAATGGATGAAAGGCCTAAATGTGAGATAGGAAACCATCAAAATCTTACAGGAGAAAACAGGCAGCAACCTCTTTGACTTCAATTGCAGCAACATTTTACTAGACATATCTCTGGAGGCAAGGGAAAAAAAGCAAAAATGAACTATTGGGACCTCATCCAAATAAAAAAATCTTCTGCAAGTCAAAGGAAACAATCAACAAAACTAAAAGGCAACCAATGGAATGGGAGGAGATATTTGCAAATGACATATTGGATACATGGTTAGTATCCAAAGGGTTGGCATCCAAATCTATAAAGAACTTTCCAAACTGAACACCGAGAATCCAAATAATCCAGGGAAGAAATGGGCAAAAAACATGAATAGACACTTTTCCAAAGAAGACATCCAGATGGCCAACAGACACATGAAACAATGCTCGACATCACTCATCATCAGGGAAATACAGTTCAAAACCACAATGAGATGCCCCCTCACACCTGTCAGAGTGGCGAACATGAACAACTCAGGCAACTACAGATGTTGGTGGGGATGCAGAGAAAGGGTAACCCTTTTGCACCTGCTGGTGGGAATGCAAACTGATGCAGCCACTCTGGAAAACAGTGTGGAGGTTCCTCAAAAAATTAAAAATAGAACAACCCTACAACCCAGCAAGTGCACTACTAGGTATTTATCCAGAGGATACAAAACTGCTGATTTGAAGGGGCACATGCACCTCAATGTTTATAGCAGCACTATTAACAATAGCCAAAGTACGGATGTCCCAAATGTCCATCGATGGATGAATGGATAAAGAAGATGTGGTATATACACAATGGAGTATTACTCAGCAATCAAAAAGAATGAAATCTTGCCCTTTGCAACTATGTGAATGGAACTAGAGGGTATTATGCTAAGTGAAATTAGTCAGAGAAAGACAAATATGATATGACTTCACTCATATGAGGACTTTAAGATATAAAACAGATGAACTTAAGGGAAGGAAATAAAAAATAATATAAAAACAGTGAGGGGGACAAAGCATAAGAGACTCTTAGATATGGAGAATAAACGGAGGGTTGCTGGAGGGGCTAGGGGAGGGGGGATGGGCTAAGTGGGTGAGGGGCATTAAGGAATCTACTGAAATCATTGTTGCACTATATGCTAACTAACTTGGATGTAAATTTAAAAAATAAAAAATTAAAAAAGATGATATGGTATACACATACAATGGAATACTAGTTGGTAACAAAAAAGAAAATCTTGCCATTTGCAAAAAACATGGATGGAACTAGAGGGTATTATGCTGAGCAAAATAAGTCAGAGAAAGAGATATCATGATTTCACTCACATGTGGAATTTGAGAAACTCAACAGATGAACATAGGGAAGGAAAGGAAAAATAAGAGAAACGGAAAGGGTGGCGAACCATAAGAGACTCTTAAATACAGAGGACGAAGTGATGGTTGCTGGAGGGGAGGAGGGTGGGGAAATGGGCTGAATGGGTGATGGGCACTGAGGAGGGCACTTGTCAGGATGAGCACTGGGTGTCACATGTAAGAGATGAATCACTAGATTCTACTCCCGAAGCCAAGACTACACTGTATGTTAACTCACTTGAATTTATATGAAAACAAACAAACAAAAAAGGACTGTGACATTTGTGGAGTGAAATTCATTCGTCTACCTGACGCCGGTGGGTCCCGGCAAGAAGGCTGCTGGCTGCTCACCCCCACAAGCCTCTAGACCTTTCCATCTGCCCGTTCTGAGCCAGGGGTCAGCTATTACACACACACACCAGCCTCTAGACTTTCCACCTGCCCATTCTGAGCCAGGGGTCAGCTATTACACACTCACGAAACACAGAGCAATCTCTGGCCCCCGGCACGACCACGTAGAAGCCTGTCCTTATTAGCACTGTTATGATTCTGTCTAGCGCTTTCCAAGTCTCAGGTGAGAAGTCCTAGTTTTGGTAAAACACCTGGACATCCTCCTGGGCCAAAAGTCTCTTAGAGTGCTGACTATTAGACAGAGCGGGGGTAAAAAATCAAGTTTTCTTCCAATTGTTTGAGGAGAAAGTAAAGATGCATTGGTGAGTCCCTGAAACGTCCCCTCAACAACGTGCCTCCCAGGGCCACGGACCGGACTGACAAACAGCCTAACCTTACATTACCCACTCGCTGCATCACTGTTTTCAGAAACCATGTCCCGTGGCTCCCCATTTCCTCCCAAGCTGGTGCCTCCCTTCGAAACCTCTTCAGGGCCCAGGGTTTTGTGCCAGCTTCATGCAGAGGGTCCTGGGACCCACCCCACCAGTGAGGTGAGCCCGCCATCTTTCCTCCTCACCAGATTCCCCGTCCAGCCCACGACAGCCACGCACCCAGACCCCCACTCCCTTCCAGGTGAGGCTGACTCCCACGATGAGACACAAGTCAGAACACTGTTCACGCTTTGCTGCTAACACATGACCACCGAGGACAGACACGTGGACACCCACAGCATGTGGGGTTGGGATAACCAGGCTGAGAGAGGGAAGCCATCCCTAATGAGTCCTGGTGCGCACGGGGTCCCCACACAGCCACACTCTGACCAGTGACGTTGGGACCCGCAGCTCTAGCTCTGGGGTTACAAGGCCACCCACTGGGGGTTGACAAGGTGAGGGCTAGGAAGTTGCCACGGACTGAATGCTGATGGGGAAGTCACAAAAACGCAAGGCAGTTTCCTATGGATGACACAGGAGGCCCATTGTTAGCAAACAGCCAACTCTGTCTTTCCAGCAAATTCCTAATAGAGAGTATAATGGCAGAGCTCACCAGGGGAAGAAGAGTCACCCAGGTACGGGTCTGGAACTCCATCGCTCAGCCAAAGAAAAGCCATCTGTGACTCATCAGGAAAAGTCAAGCTAGACACAGACCCAGCTGCTTCATCAACGCTCCTGCTCTTTATCCAAGCGAAAGTATTAATTTCCTCCTTAATCCTCCTCTCCTGCACAAAGCCCCCCTGTGCACATACGTGCGTGTGCACTCACACCCACTCACTCACTGTGCTTCCTCCCCGGTCTGCTCTCCCTTCCTGGAAGAGAGGGTGTTAAACCACGCCATGCATCATTTTGTTGTGACAACCTTCTAAACTCAGAGAGCTTGGCCTCTCTGTGCCTTGTCTCCCCGGTGCACGCTGGCCGTCTCAAATTAGGTGCTCCCAGAAACGTGAGTGACACGTCTCTGCTCACAGTGTTCACATCGGTAGTTCCCCTGCAGGAACCCAGTCTTTGCAACATCGTGTTAAAACGTGTTTAAGTCAATTTCTCAGATTTAAGAAAGCATGTTAACGCGGCATTCAATATGAGTGGTCCCCTCAATATGCACCCATCTCTCCCCTCCTAGTGATTTTCATGCTTATTTGTTTTTGAAAGAGAGACAGAGTGCGAGCTGGGGAGGGACAGAGAGAGAGGGAGACACAGAATCTGAAACGGGCTCCAAGCTCTAGGCTGTCAGCACAGAGCCCTACGCGGGGCTGGAACTCACGAACCATGAAATCATGACCTGAGCCGAAGTTGGACGCTTAACCAATTGAGCCACCCAGGTGCCCCATCCCCTCCTAGTGATTTTAAAGAGATCACTGATTTTGTGAAATTCGAAGGAATGGTAAAGAAGATGCTTTAGTAATATAGTGAGCCTTCTGTGAATATCTTATCATCAAGTTCTCTTATATCCTACTTCATGAATGAAAATAACGAGCAAGAATATTAGCATATTTTATCTTCTAAAAGATAAAGTCATCACTAAAGTCTTGGGATTTTTCTTTTTTTCTCCCTGGAATATTTGTTTTCACTGAAAGGCCTTGGTCGTTATCAACCCCATTTTGGACAACAGATTTTCATTGTATGTGAAATGATTTGGGAGTCCGCCATCTTCCACAGTGGGGAAGAAAAAACTTCTACATCCTGGAGGTTATAATATGAGGGGAGACTCAAGTCTTGCCTTAGTTAGGTGCACACATTACCGTGGAATCTCTAGATTTTTCTCCCAGTGACACCCACGGGGGATAGATGGGCTCTTGAGACACTGTATGGACCTTAGGTCTCTCTGGTCAGGTAAGAGGAAAGGTCCTCAAAAGCTCGAAGGAAAACTAGGAGGAAATATGATGCTCATCGGCTCAAAAAACTGTGTCATGTCCCACAAACCTGATTTCCACTCTCCTGGGGAGAGAAAATTGGGTTGAATTAGTGCTGGATTAAGCACCTTTTCCTCTGAAATCTCTGTTTTTGGGACCTAACAGCCGGCTTGGGGACCTCTGGTTTTGCAGGAGTCATTGTGGTCCTGGCTGGATTTGGTGGAGTCGGTGGGGGTCTGAACTGTGGAAGGGAGAGGGAGGCAGGAAGAATCACATGACACAGCACAACTGCTTCTCCTGGGGGAGTCTGGCAAGAAGCCTGGGAAGAAGACTCTGGACGGTGGCCCTTCCCGAATCACCTCTCCAGGTACTGTAGGTGGGCACTTTATAGACTTCCCTCATTCCATCCTTCCAACAGGTAGGCAGGGGTGGGAGTGACTACTGGCTGCTTCCCAGGTCCATCTTCTCTTCCTCCTTACTCACAGAACCCTGGGAATGTGTCCACTTGGGAAACTGTATTAGTTGGTTGACACTTAGTAACAAAAGAGTCCAAAACTTAGCAGCTGAAAACAACATATGTTTTGTTTCTGTGGGTCAGTTCTGTGGGCTTTCTCGATCAGGTGTCTTGAGAAACTGCAGTCAAAGGGCACCTGGGTGGATTGGTCAGTTAAGCATCCAACTTTTGGTTTTGGCTCAGGTCACGTTCTCACAGTTCGTGGGTTTGAGCCTGCGCTGGGCTCTGTGCTGGCAGGGTGGAGCCTGCTTGGGATTCTCTCTCTCCCTCTCTCTCTATGCCTCTTCCCCATTTGTGCTGTCTCTGTCTCTCTCAAAGTATATCAATAAATTTTAAAAAATTAAAAAAAAATTGCAGTCAAGATGGTCCACCAGGGCTGCAGTCATCTGAAGGCTCGACTGGCAGGATGTTTTTCCAGGCCCACTGGTGAGACTGTTGGATTGAAGGCCTCTGGTCTTCGCTAGCTGTTGGCCAGAGACACCAGTTCTTTGCCAGGTGGGTCTCTCCATCGGTCAGCTCACAAGTCAGCTGGCTTTCCTCAGAGCAAGAGAAGGCACCCAAGGTAGAGCCCACCAGCCTTTGTGACCCAATCTCAGAAGCAACCTCCCATCACTTTTGCCAGATTCTGTTGATTAGAAGGAAGTTAGTTACTAGGTCTTGCCCACACTCAAGGGGAGGGAATTGAACAAGGGAGTGAACAGTAGGAGGCAAGGATTATTAGGGCCAATTTAGAGGCTCCCTCCCACAACTACCTTTCCCCCAGACTCCCTTGCAGCCAGATGTGACTGTGTGACTCAATACTAGCCAATGGAATGTAAGAGGAAGTTCTGTGGTGGACTTCTGGGATGGCTTCTAAACAGGTGAGTCATGGGTCGCCTGGGGGGCTTAGTCGGTTGAATGTCCGACTCCGGCTCAGGTCATGATCTGACAATTCATGACTTCAAGCCATGCATCGGGCTCACTGCTGTTAATGTGGAGCCCATTTTGGATACTCTGTCCCTCTCCCTCTGTCCCTCCCCCTTTAACACATACACTGTCTCTCAAAAATAAATAAAAATTTAAGAATATACAAAAACATTTTAAAAGGATAAGTCAGAATGTACTTCCTCATTTTTGCAGACTGGAATGTAATGGTTGGAGTCCAGCAGCCACTTTGGACCATGAGTAGACCTTTAGAATGGAGGGCTAGTGCCGGAAGACTGAAGGAGCCCAGGTCCATGATTTCACAGATCCATCCTATGAGCCTTGACTGTCTGCCTTGGAAGTCTTTTCTTTGTTTTTTGTATATATCCTTTTTGGTTTTTGGTTTTTGGTTTTTTAAGTAGTCTCCACACCCAACGTGGGGCTTGAACTCATGACCCTGAGATCAAGAATCACAGGCTCCAATGACTAAACCAGCCAGGTGCACCCATAGCCTGGTCTTGACTTCTAATTTACTTCATGACAAAACATTTCCTTCTCCCAATGCTTCTAGAAAGGGATCTGTTGGGGGGAAATCATCTGAAGTTCCTGCCCCATCTTCTAGACAGTTCTTACCACGTGAGGTCAAGCAGAAGGCAGGAGTGGCATAAGACAACCGCCTGGCAAAGCGGTCCCTTTGCCAGGGCAGGAAGTGATGATGGCTGGTTTTATTCATTGTGTCCCCTGTCTCTCCTGTGGGGACACTCAGCAAGGAACACTGTGGACCGGGCAGGTTTTGGTTTGGGAAATGTTCCCAGTTTCAGAACAAGCAATAGAGAAGACTAGAAAGAGCAAGAAGTCTGGACAACAGATGGTCTAGGTTTAAAGCCAAGGCTGCAGGCTACGGGCCATATGCAATAACGCCCTCTCAGAGCCGAGAGACACGTACGTGCTCCAAGGCACAAGGCTGCCTTCTCTGGAGAAAATCCTAATCAGACCCCCACCCCCCACCCCAAGTAGGAGGGAAGGCTCTCGCTGAGACCCCTAAGCAGTGAACTCCATTTCAAACCCCAGGACCTGCCCGAGACAGCAGCCTTCCGTCAACCCAACGCCTGCACGGCCTCTTCGTGGGTAAGGACTTTCTTCTCCTCCTGTGCACTCACCCCACTGACGAACCTTCCTAGAAGAATGGGCAAGAAGGGTTTGTCACTGGCCTATCAATGAGCCGGAAGTCAATGACAGCTTCTGAGGGGCCTGAAGAGCCTGGACTTCCTCAGGCTAAGCTACACGTATCTCCTTTGCTCGTTGCATTAGTCCACAGCTGGGCTATATACTGGCGAGCTATTTTCACAGACTGTGGGCCCTTCCTGTGCCGAAACACCCCCTCTCACGGTCAGGGTCTCTGTATAGTTCCAAGGGACAGAAATGTAACTCAAGTGGAGGTAAGCAGGGAAGAGGGAGGTGACTCACTGATGGACGTCACTGGAAGGGCAGGGTGGATGGATCCTGGAGCAGGACCACACGGCTCCAGGCCCCCAGGGACTCTCAAAGTGGGGTGTGTCCTCTACCCCGGGTCGGCTCTCCATGTGACCAGGGAAATGGCTGCCCTACAACCCCGGGTCACCTTCTTCCAGCACAGTGCCCCAAACTGCCCAGGGAGTGACTGGCCCATCCTGGGGGAGACGGGGGTGCTCTGACCGGCTGGGCCTGGGATGTGTGCCCACCTCCCGGGCCCTGCTTGGAGCGAGGGGGGCCATGAAAGGCAGGTCCTGCCAAGAAGAACATGACAGTTCAAAGAAATGGAGGCTTTCGGGGAAAAAAAAACAACAATCTATTTCCACGTCCATCCAATATGGCACATATGTGGGGGCCGGTTTGTGCGAACCCAATGCCCCATCTACCCAGCTTGCAGGGGATGCTTGTTCCAAGGCACCACCGCCCCTGAACCGGGCAGGGGGCTCCCTCCCTCTCGCCTCCCTCCCTCCCTCTTCCCTGCTGTCCTGACAGTCTCCCCTCACCCTTCCCACCTGCTTTTCTCTGCATAGGGATCTTGACCACCAGCTAGGCAGTTCCCGGGAACTGACCCCCTCCCCCGCCATTCCCCCGCAGGACAGTCCCCCCTCAGCACGCGCTTTCTCCGTCGGCAGAGAGGGACCCCCCTCTCCGGTCCCCACCTCAGCCTTCCACAGCGGCCCTCGTGCCCTGTGAAGACAGAAGAGCTGCCCGGGAGCCGGGCTGCTAATTCCCGAGGACACTGGACCTTCTCGGCTCCTACCGCAACTCCTCGCGTGAAGCCACAGCAGCATGGACGGTTCTCGGCCACAAGGAGCAAAGTTAGAGACCCCTTCCATCTCCTGTGGGAAGGGCAGGTGGGTCTGATTTGCTCGAAGTGTCCCTGTTCTACGAGTGCAAGGAGCCCTGGGGTGTGCACTCAGTTATAGGGCTTTTTCCCTCCAAACAAGTGCTCCTTTCCAAGGAGCATGACATGCTTCCGTGTCTGCTCACAGCAACCTGAGCATGGCCGGGAGCTCAGGACAGGGGCATGCCACCCAGGTGGCAGGAAGTCGGCTGACCCCGACGCCGGTCACTGCCATCCCCTTGTTGCCACAGATGGGCCAGGGTCGCTCTCCCAAGACAGTGGAAGTCTATGTCAGATGAGCACAGAACAGAGAGAGGCACAGCCAGCTTCCGGAGTCAGGACAGACCTGGTGTATTACAGGAGGGTCTTCAGACCACCTTGCTGGGGGCCCTGCTTTTGGTCACTACAGAGATGTGCATTCTCTGCGCAGCCACACTTTCCCCAGCTGCACGCCGTAACCCATTTTCTTAGCCATATCTCCCACTGGGAGGTAAAGCGGAGCGTGAACACAACCAAGAAGAGCTGGTCCTGGGGACTCAGGGCCGGGCAGCAGGCCCGGTGGGTTTCCAGGCGCTGACTCGAAACCTTCCTTTTTGCCATTTCCACTGGCCCCACTGGGGACCGTAAAGCCATGGTTACAGGCACGACTTCGCTTTTAAATGTTTAGCTCTTCTCGCTCTGGCTCCTCGGTGCTACGGTCCAGAGGGAGGCAGGGGAGAAGGGCCAGGCCTCCCAAAGTCCCTGCTCAGGCTCTGTGTGGGGGAACATTTGCTTCCAGAATGGAGCCATTTCTCGGCACATCGGTCTATTTTTGCAGCAGGGCTGGCTGCCCCGTGCCAAGGTTTCTTACCACAAATAGAACTTCTGGAAGGGCTTCCTGGTTTCCTCTCGGTTTTTAGACACCTCTTCACATTTCATTTGGCTTCCCTTCCGTGGCCCCAAAAGGGAATATTTGGAGTCTCTTCTGTTTCAGTTTGCAGGCACCTCTTGAGATTCTCCCTGGGGATGCCTCTGGGGTGGTGGCAAGTGTTTGGGCTCTTTGGTCTGGCCTCTGGCGTGGCCACCAAGCCCCAGGGGAAGCCAGAGAGCCGCTTTGGATTCCAAACTGTAGGCTCCCTGCCCCCTGGGGGCAGGTTATAACAGACAAAGCACAGGTGCCCACTCTCAGCGTCTCTGTCCCCTCAGGCCCCTGCCCCTCTCACACCGGGTGCCTCTGGCCCCCACCTGTCATTTGACACAGGATTTGAGAGCTCATTGCATAAAGTGTCACAGAACTCAAGTGATCGGCAGCCAGGACACTTACCTACCGGGGGATGTGGGCAGTCTGGACACTCTAGAAGAAATCCTTAGGTGTCAAAGTGAAACAGGTGGAGGGAAATAAAAGATTGCCTCATTAACCTGCTAGGGATCGTCAACCAGGCAAGAGTTCGGTGTGCCTAAGCGTGGCTTGGGTTTGTCAAAGCACGAGGCTACAAGAAGCTGGGGAAGGCCACTAGAGAGCTTCGGAAGATTCCAGAACTGCAGCAAACCCAATCGTTTGAATGGTGCCTACATTATGTAAGTATCTCCTTCTCTTGAGCAGTGTGGCCATGCAGAGCTCAGTCTCTGGTGGACAGCCCACGTTCCAATTTGAGTTCTGCCACTTACAAGCTGTGTGACCTTGGGCTGCTGCTAAACTGCTTTAAGCCTTCCTTTTTCCCTCCCGAGGGAACAAAGGGATTAATAATAATAATAATAACGAGCCTGGCACGTAAGTACGAATAATAAGTTTCTAAAAGACCTAGACCCTTAACATGAAACGTTTTCCAGATGGTTCTAATTATCCACCATGGAAAGATGCAAACCATCTGACAGGTGATGACTTTTCATGTGAACTAGTGATGGGAGCGACCTTGCCCTTGCATTTGCTCCCGGCCCTTACACAGTCCGTTTATAAAGTGTGTGCATTTCCCTGGCAGCTCTCCCAAGACCAGTGGCTCCCAGACCTGAGCAAACACCGGAAATACCCAGAGGGCCTCTTTCCAGACAGCTGGGCCCCGCCCTGGGAGTCTGTGACTCAGTGGGACTGGGGGTGAGGTCCAGAAATGTGCATCTCTAACAAGTTCGCAGGCGGTGCTGACGCAGCCGCTGGGAACACACGGCTTCAAAGACCAGGGTGTGCCTTCCAGCTCTGAGCCTTGACATGGGGCTCAAACCCACAACCGTGACATCACGACCTGAGCTGGGACCAAGAGTCGGATGCTCAACTGACGGAGCCACTCAGGCACCCCAAGAAATTTTACTTTCAAAAAGCAAGGACTGAAGACTGGAGGAGGAGTTTACTTTGAAAAGGAAAGTTCTGGAGAACAGGTGTTATGTGCTTCCAAAAGAAGAGCCTTGGTTTTTCCCAGTGCAAGTGAAAGATGGCAGCCAGCTGGGCAAAGACCTACGATCAGGAAGGCGGTGGTGGTCGTCCGGCTGGAGGGACGGGAGCCTGAACTTGGGCTGGTGTCCTGGCCCTGGCCGTGAGCTCAGATCTGGGCGATCCCCGACTGCAGATGCTGTGCCTCACAGGATGCTCCTCCGACCGTGCGCTTTCTCAAGCCTGGGTGTCCGTGGAGAGGCTTCCAAGTTCAAGAGTGAGCAGGCTCCCTTAGGTGGGGCGCACTTGATTCGCACCGTGCGGAAGAGGGATTCGGCTGGACCGTGGAGAAATGATGAGGTTGTGAAAACACCCCAAGCACTCTCCATTTCCACCCCTGAGATGCGGCCTCCAAAAGCAGCATAAGGCTAAGCTCCTGGCCCACGAGCGTTCATCAAGGTGACCTGGAGGCACAGCGCCCCCTTCGACGAATGAAGGGCAAGTTGCCGAGTAAGATCAGCCCTTCCGAGTCCGAGGAACGATGCCGGGTGCCCGGATTCCGGGTGCTGACAATTAAGAGGCGGCAGTGGACAGAGGGGAGGAGAGATGAACGGAGTGTATTTTCTCGTCACCGCAGGAAGCGGGAGGGGACCCCGTTCAGTGGCCATTTGTCAGAAATGAAGGTTCCACGGGTTGGGGCCGCCAGAAGGAAGGGGGCTGTCTCCACCATCCTTGTGCTGGAGGGGGCAAGGGTCAGCAGGCAGGTGCCTGGTCCTCTGGCTGGTCCCAGAAATATGCCACGACACCCCCGTGGACGGGGTTCCCTGAGGCAGGTCTGGGCACACAGGCCTCCTCCACACAGGGCTCCCCCGTGCACACAAGTCACACACACACACACACAGGGGAGGTTGTCTGGCTCCGAGCTCTCCTGTCTAGGATTTCCCTATGTCCCCACTGAAAAGAAACAGGCCTGCGGGTGCCGGGCGGGGGGGGGGTCAGTTGGTTAAGCATCTGGCTTTGGCTCAGGTCATGATCTCACGGTGTGTGGGTTCGAACCGCACATCAGGCTCTGTGCTGACAGCTCAGAGCCTGGAGCCTGCTTCAGATTCTGTGTCTCCCTCTCTCTCTCTGCCCCTCCCTTGCTCATGCTCTATTTCTGTTTCTCTCTCAAAAATAAATTAATATAAAAAAAAACAGCCATGAGGATTCGATCTCTTTTGTAAAACAAAGTCCTCCCTTCCTAAAAAAAGGGGGAGGAGGGGCTCTTTCTAACTGTCCTTTTGACAGGATTGTCTGGTCTAAAACACTTCCATGTTAAATGACCCTCTCAGCTTTCATCAATGTTTTCAGCAGGGACAGCCACACCAAGAGCTTTACTGAGTTCAGGTCCACGGCCTGGCTGAGACCAAGGGGGTCCAAGATGGACACGGGCGAGCGGCAGAAGGCAGACCGAGCCGCTCTCGCCAGGGGCCAGACGACTTGCAGGCCCGGGTGGCTCACCACCAGGGGAAACACGAACTGGCCTCCAGGTATTCTGTTTCCCCTCCTCGACAAAATCGGACGCATCAATTTACCCCATGAATCATTTGGGGGAAGAAAAAGATTTCAGTCAAAGTCATGAAACTTAAGCCACAAGATTAAAAAAAAAAAAAAAAGCATTCAAAAACATTGTGCTATTTTTAACACTCACTCATGTCCCAGGTCAGGAGAGAGCAGCCTGGCCTCAGCAGGAAGCAAGGATCACAGCGTTTTCCTCTCTTGTGTCCCGTGAGTGGCCCTAAGATGTCAGAGTGGGAAGTGTGCACGAGGAAAGCACCAGGCCCTCTCCGTGCTGTTGTCTGGCCAGAGTTGACTTCAAAAGCACACATGCCAGGGCGCCTGGGTGGCTCAGTCAGTTGAGTGTCTGACTCTTTTTTTTTTAATAAATTTTTTTTAATGTTTATTTATTTTTGATAGAGAGAGAGACAGAGCATGAGAGGGGGAGGGTCAGAGAGAGAAGGAGACACAGAACCGGAAGCAGCTCCAGGCTCTGAGCTAGCTGTCAGCACAGAGCCCTACGCGGGGCTTGAACCCACAAACATGAGATCTGACCTGAGCCGAAGTCGGAGGCTTAACCGACTGAGCCACCCAGGCGCCCCGAGTGTCTGACTCTTGACTTCAGGTCATGATCCACTGCTTGTGAGTTCGAGCCCTGCGGGGGGCTCTGTGCTGACAGCGCAGAGCCTGCTTGGGATTTTCTCTCTGCCCTTCCCCCGCTCAACTCTCTCTAAATTAATTAATAAACGTGAAATAAATTAACAAAAATACATAAAAGCACATATACTACAGCCCACCCTTGTTATTAGGTCAACAGAGTTTTGTGCAAGGCACCAAAGCAATCCAATTGGAAATGAACTCATTTCTGAAATGAACAGATCATACATGTAATCATAAACCCTGGAACCCTAAAGCTTCTAGAAGAAATGTGAGAGGATACCTTTACCACCTGGAGGTTTCTTAAAAAGGACAGAGATATAGCATATGACATCCCCACGGATGAGTCCCAGGAAGGAAGGAAGAAAAATGTACAAAATAGATTTCATTAAAATCAAAAGCTTCTGCTCCATGAAAGACGTGAAAGATACTGTTAAAAAAAAAACCAAGTTTCTGGGAGGTTGATCCTGAATGTTCTCACCACCCAAAAAGAAAAAAAAAAGGGCGGGGGGGGGGGATCATGTGATGTGATTATCATGTCGGCTAGCACGGTGGTGGTTATGATTCTGCAGTGGATAAGTGTACTCGGTCAACACGTTGTACATGTTAAACTGACAGTGTGGGGGCACCTGGGGGCTCAGTCAATTAAGGCTCAGACTTTGGCTCAGGTCACCATCCTACAGCTCATGAGTTCGAGCCCTGCGTTGGGCTCTGTGCTGACAGCTCAGAGCCTGGAGCCTGCTTCAGACTCTGTGTCTCCCTGTCTCTCTGCCCTCGCCCACTCACACACACACTCTCTCTCTCTCAAAAGTAAATAAACCTTAAAAGAAATTTAAACTTACACATGGTTGTCTATTAATTGAATCTCAGTAAGGCTGGAAGAAAAAGAAAGCAAAGAAACAAGCAAGTTATAGACTTGAGCTAAACATTTACACAATAATTATCAAAGGACTGATGTCTGGAATACATAATGAGGATCTAGAACTTAGTAACGAAGACACAACCTGAAAAATACAGGCAAGAGGATTGAACAGATACTTAACAGAGGAACAAATACAAATGGTCAATAAGCACATCACCATCCATTGTCACGGAAACACTGAGAAAAACTGCAATGAGATGTGCTATACACGCCTGCCAGGATGGCTGAAGACCCACAAGTGTCACCAAAGACGCAGGCTGCTAGAACACTCACACGGTGTTGGTGAGGATGTAAATGATACGACCACTTCAGAGAAAGGCCTGGGAGTTTCTAGAATGTCCCCCAGCAGCTTTATTCATAGAAGCCCCAAACTGGGAACAGCCCAAGCATCCATCAGTTGGAGAACAGATAAAAACATGGAGGTGCCTGGGTGGCTCAGTGGGTTAGGCTGAAGTCATGATCTCGACTCAGGTCATGATCTCATGGTTCAGGAGTTCGAGCCCCAGGTCGGGCTCTGATGACACTGTCTCTCTCTATCTCTCAAAAATTAATAAACCTTTAAAAAATAAACTTGGCCACAAAAAGCAACTCCTGACACAAGCAACAACATGAATGAGTCTCAAAAACATCATGTTGAAAGAGGTCTCACTGGAGAGCACGCGCTTCATGGTTCTATTTCCATGAAGTTCTAGAAAAGATCAAACAAATCTGTGGTGGAAAAAATGCAGGCTGGTGGTTGTCTCTGGGGGCTGGTAGGGGGGTTGGAACGACTGGGAAGAGGCAGAAGAGAATATCCTGGGGGTGAACGGGATGTTCCGGATCATGATAGTTCCAGTTGCATTTGTCAGAACTTCTCAATTGGTACACTTAAGATCTGAGCATTTCACTGTAAGTTTTATCCCCACTGACCCCTATCAATAAATATTAAACGCTAGCTAATGAGAAGCATGCTGAAATATATGGGAGAGGGGGTGCACCCAGGTTTAGGACTTCCTTCAAAATACATCAAAAACTAGGCTGAACTGGTGGCTCAGTCTGGTGATTTTCTGACTCTTGATTTTGGCTCAGGACACGATCTCAAGGTTTGTAAGTTTCAGCCCTGCTAGGGGCTCTGCGCTGATGGCCTGGAGCCTGCTTGGGATTCTCTCTCTCTCTCTCTATCTCAAAATAAATAAACTTACAAAAAAAAAACTAGGTTGAATTGATGGATGAAGGGATGGCTGGTTACATAATAATGGGAATAGAGCAAGACAGTAGCCGTGCCCTCTAGGAGGTGAGTACATGGGTGTTCACCAAATAATTCTTTCAACTTCTGTGTTTGAAATTTTTCACAACAGAATGTTGAGGGGCTGAGGGTATTGGTGAATTTAAAACTATAAATGAGGCCAGGGGACAGCAGTCTCCACCCCAGCTCTGAAATCAAAGGACCACCAAACTCTTTGCAGGGAAACACGGAGGTCCCCACTTCCATGCCCACCTCCAGGTTTGGCTCCGCAGGTAAGAAACGATGGACCCAGAGCTCCGTAATCATCGTATGGCCCTGAGCCTCCGCATCAAAAAGCCAGAGCAACATCCTAGGCTCTGAGCCCAAAGAGACATCAAGAAAGCCTGTATGTGTGTGTGGGGTGGGTGAAGACCAACCCAATGCAACTGTTCGAAGTCTCGGGATCCAGTTGGGAAGAAAACAGGGGTTGGAGCATGGATGAGGGCTCTTAATTCTAAGCCAAATCCCCTGTGACTCAGCTCCAGCTGACAAAGGTCGGCACAGGGTCTCAGATCAAAAGCGTCATCTTCAAATCTAACTGCCGTTTACCATGTGCCGGTGCACACCGGGCATTACACATGATTCCACGTAGTCCTTGCAACCACGCTGGAGGCAGTGTATCGCCCTGATTTTATAATCGAGGAAATGCAGGCCTGGAGAGGGCAATGTGTCCGAGAACCCACGGCGGGAGCCCGGTTGCAAGTCCAGCTCTAGAAGGCTCCAGAGCACAGGCCCCTTCCAAGTCCCTCTCTGGAGCCAGAGCGACCGGGGGGAGTAGCCCCGTACGTGTCTGTAAAGCATTCTGAGCAAGGAGAACCAGGCTTGGGGCACAATGCAAGAGTTCCCGGAGGGCGAGAAGCCCCACCCCTGCCCCGCTGGAGCCCCGCCTCAACCCGCCCCCCCGCGTGCCGACATCTCCACGCAGGTATGTTGTTCATCAGGCCCCGTGGCCTTCACTGCCGTGTGCCAATCCCAGCCTGTGGTTGGTCTTCCCTCGTTTACTACGTTGAGAAGTGTCAGGCAGTACCTGCTCCTGCCTGTTGGTTTCCGTGACTTGGCACAGCCCTGGCAGTGCCCTGTAAGCCTCCTGCACACATCAGCCTTCGCCTGGACCTCCCTGCGCACCGCCCCACTCGGCTGGGAGCGGGAAGGCTCTGGAAGGGGCGGGAGCTCCTCTGGACAAGTCTAGGTTTGTAACTCTGCTGCAAACTCTTGGGTGAGGCGGGGTGGGGCGTGCAGGGGGAGTGGGAAGACGCTTTCTACTAGGAGAAATGTCTCACTGACGTGAATTTGTGAATTCGCACAGCCCCACTGATTGCAAAGGGCTCCCTTCCACCCCCCCAGGCAGGAGACCCGCACCCTCCTACACAGCCATTCTCCACAGGCCCGCCTCCAGCACCGGGGGTCTGACTCATTAACACCAAGTATAAGGGGTTAGAGGTTAAAAAGAAGAAAAAAATCCATGAACACCAGGCTTCGTGACTTACCAGAGCTTTTCAGGGGTGATCTTTAGAAAGAAATAGATCTATGTAAAGAGCAAATACATCATTCGCTTACAAAAAAAGAAACAGGAAAAAAACCCAGAATCCTATGAAAATTTCTTTAATTTTCATCTCTTGGAAATACATTTTTCATTTTTTATTTTCCATGATACAAAAAAAAAATGTTAAACATCTACCAAGGATCTACATGACGCAGACCTACGGGAGTAGGTCTGTGAAATCCTGTCGCTGCTGTGATCTGTTTCAACAGAGAGAGGGCTGGCACACACTGTAATCTGTGATTTCACACACACACACACACACACACACACACACACACACGTACACACACACATGCCACCTCACCCCCGGACACACACACCTGAACAGAGACGGCGAGCAGGCGGAGACACAGAGAAGGGAACACAGCACTATGTGTAAAAACAGAAGTGAACTTTTTGTACGGGTACTGTTCGCCGTGAGAAACTCACAAGGGAGGAGGAAGGACTCTAAATATGCCCCAGAGGCCAAGGCCTATGGTAAGCTGGTCTATGGGTGGGCGGGGCGGGGCATTTTCCTACTGGAAAGACAGGCTGGGGAGCTTGGTATATTCAGGCAGCTACGGCGGGAAGCGGGCAGATGCGAGGGCTCTCTCCACGGGGGAGACGGTAACCACGGGCTGTGGAGGCCCCCGGATCTGCGCACGAGAACGTGGCGAGAAACCACTGGAAGCAGGAAAGACTTCAACCCCGGAACTCGTGATCCTGGTCCCAAGGACGTCGGCTCTTTGCTTGTTTCACAGCCAACAGTGCCCATCGGGGGGGGTTCTCAAACACCCTGCAATTCGTGGCGCTGGGACAGCTTCACGCGAGCAACAGATCATCAACTGCTTAATCAGGTGCACATTCGAGACGGCCCACAACCGTGCTGGGTGTCAGCAGTTTACGTTAAAAAGGAAGAGAAGAAACAGCCACGGAAATCAAAGACACTGGGCTTTGGCTGGGACGCCCCCCCGCCCACCCCACGCCGCGTGAAATTAAACACAGTATGGCTTCCGGACGCGCCGGCCGGGTCCTCCTCAGCCACGGCACCGGCGGCTGGCTTTCCTCCAGGTCTCGGCTACCACGTGTCGGGAACCTCGAAGAGCTTGGCGGGGCCGCCCGCGAGGCCTCCTGGGGGGGAAGGACAAAACAAGGTGAACAAGCAGAGGACAGCACCGGGGGCACAAGTGATCGGCGGGGAGCAGGGTGTCCGCTGGCAGCCGCCGAGGCCGGCGGGACTGGGCTGGGCAGAGACAGTGCACAGACGGGCCCTGCCCGGGGACGGCAGTGCCCAGCAGATGGGGGTGACCCCACAGACACTTCACACGCAGGACAAAGGACGTGCCTCCCTGGACGGACACCTCTGTTAACGTCATGGGGGTTAGAGCGCCGATGCTCATGTGTCTCTAGGGGGCACATGCTGGATTCCTTGCCATCACACAGGGCACTTGGTCATTTAATCTTTTTTTTAAATGTTTATTTATTTGCAGGGGATTTATAAGCAGAGGAGAGGCAGAAAGAGAGAGAGGGAGAAGGAGGATCTGAAGCGAGCTCAGTGTGGGGCTCCAACTCTGGAACTAAGAGATCATGACCTCAGATGGTCAATAGACTGAGCCACCCAAGCGCTTTTTTTTTTTTTTTTTTTTAAGTAAGTAAGCTTTAGACCCAATATGGGGCTTCATCTCATGGCCCCGAGATCAAGAGTCACATGCTCTACTAGGCCAGCCAGGTGCCCCTCAGTTCGTTTAATCTTCGAAAAAGCCCAGGACGGTGGTATCCATATCCCCACTTTACAGATGCAAGAAGGCCAGGTAAGGTGACCAGTCTCACACGGCCAGAGGGTGGCTGCGAGGGGACCTGATCCCGCCACGGCACGCAGAGCCTGGCTGCATCCCAGGACACAGGACTTCTGTGCGCCGGGTTGTACTGGCACCCCGAGGAGAAGCCCGAGGGGCTGGCGGCTTTGCAGAGAGAAGCTGACCAGCTGGGGTTGAGAGACCCCACAAGGGGCAAGAGAAGCAGGCGGCCTTTTCAGAGTCTGGCAACACTGGCTAAGCGACGAAGGTGCTCTCTGGTTACGAACAGTTTCATGGGGGAGCTGGTCTCCGTTCAGACCAGTCCCTGGAACAGCAGCGGCACAGCCGGGCTGGGGCCTGGACCAGCCTTGCCGGAGGCTGAGCCGAGCAGAATCGAGTCAGGGAAGAGCGTGTTCGTGACAGCAAGTGCGACACACCAGGTGCCGCGGCCCTGGGGGTGGTCCCAGGGTTCATGCAGGGCTGGCAGGGAACACGGGCAAAGCTACCCCCAACTGTCAACACTCCCGGATCCCTGGGGAGAGGGCTCTGATGCCTGCCTAAAACGGTATAAACATGGGGAGGTGCAGCGTCCCGCAAAGTCGGCGATCACTCGGCGGCAGTGGCCACCTCCGGGACGGGAACGGCTACAGGTAACCAGGTCTGAACACACCGAAAAGCTCGGGATCTCGGCCACAGCCGGAGTTCCCGCGAGGGATCACTGCCTGGAATGCGGTGCGGACGGACGGATGGACGGACGGACGGGGCGGGGGGCCGGCGGAGGGACACCGGAAGTCTTCTGCCCTGCGTCTCGTCGCTGTGTCGGACACAGCACATGTCGGGACTCGTGATACAGACTGTGAGGCGGCTCCGGCGAGCGGTGGCGAGGGACAGAAGACACTCTGTGGGCCCAGGCCAATCAAAGAAGGAGATAGGAACTTAGCTCCCTGCCCAGGACAAGGAACTACTGCGAGCTGGGCGTGATGAGGCCTCGCCAGCCGACCTCAGTCATACAACGCCTAACTGGAGGGAGGAAAAGAAACATCGATAAGGGCATTTGTATGATTCACACACCAGAGAAACACTACAGCAGCGATGAGCCATTTTAGAGGCAAGAGCCACAGTGTCCCATGGAGGCGGGGAGGTGGGAACTGAAGTAAATTAAAAGTAGCTGTGAGGAAAACAAACGAAAACAGCTAAATGGCTGAAAGTACAAGTCATACTTATAATAGCACCTGCTGTTGGCGGGATGGGACCGGGTGTGGGTGTGGCCGCCGCCAGCAGACACGCAGGAAGTGACTTGCCCAGGAGCTGGTGAGGAGGAATGGGATGAGCGGGAACATGGATGAGGCTGGCCTGGCTTGGCCATGGGACTCGCCGTGTGGCTCTGAACAACTGTCACGGCCTCCTGTGTCAGCGGGACTGAAGACTGCTGTATGCCACGCAGGTTCTGATATAGCAGAGCGCCTGGCTCCTGGAACATGCTTCATGCACGTCAGTCCCTTCCTCTTAATGGTAAGGTGGCGTGGCACTGAGCACGGATGTTTCCCAGGAAGCCAAGAGCCTCCGGTCAAGAAGACCCTAGTTCCCACTGCCTACAATGTACAGGTGTTGAAGCAACAGTGATGTGTCCAGAGGAGCCAGAACTGTAAGAACCATCTGAAGGAGACCTAGATCAGAGAGGGCTGGAGGTCATGGGCCCTCACACGATGACCACGGAACGCACCACGGGGCAGCCATTCTGGAAAACGCCATGCCAGGGTCTTAGAAAGTGAAGCGCGCACGTACCACCTGACTCAGCAATTCCACTCTTAGGAATTTACCCAAAAGAAATGAAAACTTCATTCAAACAAAAACCTGTTTGCAAGTGTTTAGAGCAGCTTGATTTTTAGTTGCTATCAAGTGGTAACAACTTATATGCCAAGTGGCAAAATGGATAAACGGATTCATCCATGAAAAGGAACACCACTCAGCAAGAGGAGGCCATGGAGCATTGGTACACGTAACAGCATGAATGTATCTCAAATGCATCAAGTTAAGCAAGCAGCAGATCGGTGCTTGCCAGGAGCTCCAGGTGGGAGGAGATGGGGGCATGAGGGACTCTTTTGGAATGATAAAACTATTCTCTTGACCCAGTGATGGTTATATGGCTGTACACAGGTGTTAAAACTCATCAACTTGCACACCTAAGAGTGATGACTTATTGTACATAAATCGTACCTTAATAAAACTGACCCTTGGGAACATTGTTTAAAAATCCAACAACACTGGGGTATCTGAGTCACCCAGTCGGTTGAACATCCGACTCTTGATTTTGGCTCAGGTCATGAATTCAAGGCTCATGAGATCGAGCCTCATGTCAGGCTCTGTGCTGACAGTGTGGAGTCTGGCTGGGATTCTCTCTCACCCTCCCTCTCTGCCCCTCCCCTGACTGTGCATTCAAAATAAATATTTTAAACTTTTTTTTTTTTTGAGGGACAGAGAGAGACAGCATGAGCAGGGGAGGGTCAGAGAGAGAGGGAGATACAGAATCTGAAGCAGGCTCCAGGCTCTGAGCTAGCTGTCAGCACAGAGCCTGACGCGGGGCTCAAACCCATGAACTGCAAGATTATGACCTGAGCTGAAGCCGGACGCTTAAAACCGACTGAGCCACCCAGGAGCCCCAATAAATTAACATTTTAAAAAAAACTAAAAAAAAAAAACTGGGGTGCCTGGCTAGCTCAGTCAGTTAGGGATCTGACTTTGAGTTCAGCTCAGGTCATGATCTCATAGTTGTGAGATCAAGCCCCACGTCAGGCTCTATGCTGGAGCCTGCTTAAGATTTCTTCTCTCTTCCTTTACCCCACCCCTGTGCGTGTGAGTGTGTGTCTCTTTCTCAAAAGAAAAAAGAAAACCAAAAAATTTAAAAATAAAATAAGCTGGTAATTAAAATGATTCGATTATGAGTTTTTTTTTAATTGGGAAAACCACTAGATACTAAATTCCCTAAGAAGTATGATACCAACTATATATAAAAATCACAGGCAACGTAAAAACACTTATTAACAGTGTGTCTAGCCACCATGGGGCTTTATTTCCTTTCCGTTTTCCTTCATTTACAGATTTTCATAGTGAGCACATGATTTTTACTAACAAAACAACAGAAATGGACAAGTGGTCCACACAGCAGGTGACTGCGGGCCTCCGTACCTTTCTCCTGACCAGAGCTAATGGGACAAATGCGGAGACATAAGACACTTCTTCCCCCAGGTGAACCCAGAACAGAATCTAAAAAACTACTGGAAATCTGCCATATCACTTTCTACAGAGTGGAATTCCATTTACAGAAAGATCCTTTGGGGTGTTATACAAACACTTCTAACTGGGAAATGCTCCAAGGAGCCTGGTGAAGGGGTGGTTTCCCACCCCGAGAAGGCAGGGCTCCCCGGGCGGCTTACGGGGAGCCCTAGAGGGCCACCATGAGGAACGGGGACTGGGGGGCACACAGCTCACGGCCACAGGGAGGCTAGGCCATCAGCCACATTTTCACTGAAGAACTAAAAAGCCCCGAGGCTGGGCTTCCTGAGCCTGGACACTCAGCAAATGCAGACTGAGTTCGATCTAAGTAGGTCCTGAATTTCCCACGCAGTAACCTTACGGGCCTGAGCATGAGCGGTTCAACAGACTAGCCAAGACCCCAGTGAGACTGCTGGCTCTTTGTAACATTTACAGGTCTAATGTGTTGCGTTTTAAATGGAAGGAGGAAATGGGGCGCCCAAGTGGCTCAGTCGGTTGAGCATCCAACCTTGGCTCAGGTCATGATCTCACAGTCCGTGAGTTCGAGCCCCGCATCAGGCTCTGTGCTGACAGCTAAGAGCCAGGACCTGCTTTGGATTCCGTCTTCCTCTCTCTCCATCCTTCCCCACTCATGCTCTCTCTCGTTCTCTCTCAAAAAGAAATAAAACATTAAAAAAAATAAATGTAAGGAAGAAACAGACTTGTAGCAGCCTACTACATGACAGAAAGAATCACCAGGAATACTGTCTCTGGGCACTCTGTGCACTCGCAGGACCTGACGGAGCCTGTCAGTAGTTTGAGGACGGCCAGTCTGGTCGGCGACAGGACGGTGGGACACTATGGCCTCATCCGCGAGAACAAGTATGCTGTGGAGGCGCCTCCAATAGACTGTCCAGAGAACATTCCCCGGGGTACTTTACTCGAGCAGAGCCAGCACGCGGAGCTGGGCTCCTTGATGCGCCAGCGGAGCCCGTGCCGTGAGTTCTCCCGCGGAAGCAGATCGCACCGCCATCTACGCTCATCGTAAAGACTCTGAAAGGAGGGGCTTACGTTACGTGTTTGTGTCCTGAACACAGGATGGAAACAACACTCAAGAGAAAAGCCTCTGAGAAGCCCAGAGTCCGTACGTAAAAAGCTCTAAGGGGGAGCAGCTGCCTGCATCCATGACTTCATCACAAGAAGTCGAGGTGGGCGACCGTCCCGGGCCCTGACCAGCCGCCAGAAATGCTCATCTCTGTAAAGAATCCTCTGCTTCCTCTGAGGTTTGAAGACAGATTTCAGGGCGCCTGGGGGGCTTAGTTAGTAAAGCGTCCAGTTCTTGATTTTGGCTCACGTCATGATCTCACGGTTCGTGAGTTCAAGCCCTGTGACCGGCTCCGCACTGACAACGTGGAGCCTGCTTGGGATTCTCTCTCTGCCCTTTCCCCTGCGCATTCTCTCCCTCCCTCTTGCTTTCTCTCTCTGTCACAAAATAACTAAACTTTAAAAAAAAAGAAGTTTGGGTAGATTTCACATACCACAGAGTGGTCCAATGTGGGAGCCCTCCCCAGCGCCCCCAATACCGGCTACATTCCACTCTGTAATTCATTGAGCCTGCATCCTCTCCAGAAATGGGAAATAATGATATCTATACTTTACAAGCTTTTTATAAGGAACAGACAGGAAAGGATGCTTCTGGCACAATGCCCGGTACATTGTAAATAAACAGTCATTTCTTTTGCAATTTAAGTCATTTTGTTAGCGGGAAAGGCGTCTCGTGAATTCTCTGAGCGCAGCTTAGACATTAAAATGTGTAACTGAGACAGGAGACAAGTTTGTGTGGATTGACTGAGCTCCAGTCGTCCCGGGACCCCCACAACACACAACATCCTAGGGTCCTACTTTCTGCGACCTCCTCCTTCAAAAACAGAAATCTCCCTAACAGGTGAAACGCTGCCTCTTTTATACTTTTCGTGCCTCTGCTGACAGTGCAGGCCATGAATTGTCTGGGGCCCTGTGAAGACACCCCCCCCTGGGGGACAGCTCGAGCCTGTCTGGGCAGGACGGACCTCCCCACGCTGCACCGAGTGTCCCATCGGGTAGCTGCTCACCCCCAAGCAGGCCTTCACGGCTCGAGGGACCCTCGGAACCCTTGAGAGCTTAGCACAGACCCTCCTGGGCTCAGAGCTTTGTACCCCCCTCCCTCCAGGACCTCAAGTCACCGAGCAGTGAGCAGCGGGACCCGGCTGACTCCACAGGATGTTTCTTTCTCTTTCAACAGGACTGACAAAGAAATACAAAATGTATCTTTTTTTTTTCCATCTTTAGCCCTAATTCTGAGGCAGTGACACCTTTACTGTCAATGGGAGGAGAATAAAAACCTATTTTAATGACGGCATTACACATTCGAGACCCCAAATAGCTTATAGGAAGTTTTCATTTTGCACCGATTAAAGTTATAAAAAGGAGCTAGTCCATTCATGCGGTCTATGTGAGGTATTCTAATGTTAATACCTGTAAGATGATGCTGAGAGAGACGGGTGGGGGGCCACCTGTCATCTTGTCCCTGAGAAATAACAGATAAGCTGAAAAATTCAGAAGAGAATGACGTCAGAAGGAAAAGAACCCAAGCGGGGACTTGGGGCATGCTGGCCATGATCTCTGAAAGTCGTGCCCACATTTAATACGAGCATTTGCTGAGCAGGGACAACGCGCAGTAGTAAGCAGGTATCACAGGTGAGGACTAAGTATGGTACAGATTAAACACTTCTCCAATACTCAATTTAGAGAAGGGGAGGGGGGCAAGTCAAGGAGAACCCAGGATTCAACAAGGCAGCTAAAATACACAATCTGATGGGATGCCTGGGGTGGCTCAGTTGGTTGGGCATCCAACTTAGGCTCAGGTCGTGATCTCGCAGTCCGTGAGTTCAAGTCCTGCGTCAGGCTTCATGCTGACAGCTCAGAGCCTGGAGCCTGCTTTGAAATCTGTGAGTGTCTCTCTCTCTCTCTCTCTCTCTCTCTGCCCCTGCCCTGCTCACACTCTGTCTCTCAAAAAATAAACGTTAAGGAAATTTAAATAAACAATCTGGGCTTCAAACAGGAGTTTAAGTTTTTAGTTAAAGTTAAATGTCAGCATAACGTATAAAAACATATGCAACATTCTGGCTGCTGCTTTGATTTCATTAATATCAAGGAGATTCAGAAAACTCCCTGTGGTCAGATCAGGCCACATGTAAAAGGAGGAATTAATTTGAAACACGATGAATTCTTCCGCTCGCGTATGAATCAAGTTGAGTGTCTTACCACTTTCCTTTGATTTGACTGTTGGCTCTGCTGCCCGGAGCCCGCGGTCATCGGAGATAAAGGAGGACGGACAGGGGCCTAGTCAGTGGCCCTCCTACCCTCCTACCCGGAGCAGGAAGTCGTGCGACTGTGCTGGGAAGCCTGGCTTTCCTGCAGGGCAGACTCAAGGGCTCCACGACCTTGGGCAAGTCACGTTAAACTTTAGTCCTCTATCCTCTGAACTGTACAATGGACCGGGACGACCACCTCAGAGAGCTAGAGCAAACTCCTTCCGCAGGCACGAACCGGCGCGCCAGAGCCTGAGCAGGCAGCAGTCAGCGGGGGCCACAACTGTCGTCCCCATGATGGCTGGTGGAGCCCGTAGGTGACGGCGGGATCTCCCGGGCAGGGGACAGGCCCCCCCTGACAAGCGAGCATGTCACAGGGCAGCGCCGTAGAGGGTCTGTGCTCGGAAGGCTGGGTTAGGTCACATAGAGCCCCCCACAGCATCGGGGTGATGGACAGAAGGTGGGATTCGGCTTCAGGCTGGCCTGTGCTAGAAAAGACTCCTACCACAGTGCCTAGCACATACTAGGCTCTCAACACGGGTTAGCCTCCTGTTTCCTTTGTTCCTTATGTAACTCTGCTTGCAAGAGAAACACAGGCTGCTTGGCGTTTTGCTGGGAACAGTGAAAATTCTGCTGCTGAAAATAACATGTGTAGGAGTAGGCCTCTGTGCAAATGGAAATGCACACTTAAAATACTGAGGCTACTTACACACTTCAGCAAAACCTCTACCCCATAGAGGAGAGAGAGAGGATTACCAAAACGGACTACCCATCTTTAACTAAGGGCCCCTGCCAAGCCTTCCTCTATCAAGAGACAAAGCTTTTTAGGGATTCCTCAAATTAAATTAAATGGATCCTAAAAGCAGCTGGTCCCATGGAAAACTACAGCAGCCCCCCTCATCTGAGGGGGAGACATTTCAAAACCGCCAGAGGATGCCTGAGACCTCTCTCTACACCACGTGATTTCCTGTCCATACACATCTGCGGTAAAGTGTCATTTATCAACGAGGCCCAGTAAGAGATGGACGATGGCTAGTTACAAATGCGAACAATTAGAACCACGTACTGTAGTGAAAGTTCTATGAATTGGTCTCTCTCTTAAAATATCTTATTCATCCTTCTTGCGATGATGTGAGATGATCAAATGAAATGCCCTTGTGGCAAGACAGAAGTGAGCTGACTGACAGAGGCACTGGGACCCAGCGTTGGGCTACCGTTGACCTACTAATGATACATCTGACCTTCGGACGAGGACCATGTGCTTCTGGACCTCGGTGGATGGCGAGTCACTGACGTCACAGAAAGCGAATCATGGCTAAGGGGAGACGACTGTACATGGGCGTGGCCACCGACCGAAGCCCTGCTGTCATTCCTCTCCCCAAACGGGAGCTTCTAGAGCGTTAAAGAATACGTAACTCCAGAACTTCAGTAAGATCTTATACAGACCTGCTGGCGAAAGGTCCTTCTTCATCCTTTTTAATTTCTTGGCCTTTTTCCTTCCCTCGGAGAGGGATTCTGCACAGGACTCCGTCTGCTCGAGCTCAGTGTCAGAAATCTCGCCTGATATTCTGGCCTCCAAGTCAGCTTCTGTTGGGCTGGGGCTCAAATTTCTCTTTCCTCCCGTTCTGGTCGCGGTAAGACTGAAAGGCAAACGGGGGACGGCATGAAAGGTGTGGAGATTATCAGGAAGACGAGCCTCTAACACGTCTTAATACTCTTAAGTCCACTACCACTTAACTTGCTGTCAACAACACGGACGGCTGCCACCTTCAAATGCACGTTAAAGACTTTGGTGCGAAATTAAGTCCAAAGGTTTCCCTGTGACAAGAAGCACGTGCTATGTTATGCTTGTGTGCCTACGGATTTACGCCGATCTGAGTGCTTCGGAGAATGGAATTTTAAAGAAAGTTCCTGGTCTCTGTCTGGTAGGAGATGAGCAGAATGGAAGAGTAGATAACTAAATAATAGTCCTGTGGCACTAAACTGGGAGACGGCACTGTCCCTTCAGGACCGCCTCACGGACACACGGGACAACAGAGGGATTCGTGGGGCCGTCAGCTTGCTTGTCATCCGAATACTCTTACAGGGCAGAGCCCATCTTCCCAGAATTCTCTTCCATTCCAAACCGGTGACTTGTCAAATTTATAATTAAACCTGGCTTCACTTTTAAAGCTTTATAGGATGTGACATGTTGAATTAAATCAAATTACACGTGCTGATTTCTCTCTGAGGAAATATGTTCCCTGAAATATAACTTGATAAAAACAGAGACCACATGGCCGATGAGAGTCCTGGCTCCACTAAATGGGTCTTATAAATAGATTTTTTTTCTATTCTAGCCCCCAAGTTATGAGAAACATTTAAAAATCAAGTCATCCCACTTGAGGGAGGCCATTCGAGAGCAGAGAGGGGGTGGGAAGGCACCGAGCAAATGCGTGCATACCCCTATTTAAGCCTTTTCTAGGAGGGAAGTACTTAAAGTGTTGCATTTAGAAACAACTCTGGCTGCCGGATTATTCCAGACCCTCCGTGTGACTCCTGCACCCGCATCGGCTCTGTACTTTACACTTGTTGTCTCACGGGAAGAAGGAGAGGAAGAAACTGCTTCCCTGGAGGTTCTTAGAAGCCTCGTGAGGCAGAACAGCGCTCAGAGCACACGGCCTCTTAGGACTCGCTGGGCGTCCGCCATTGTCTTCTTTTCACAGACGTTCTGTGCACTTTTCTGAAACACCTCTTTCACCGAAGAGATATTAAGGCGGGGGGGGGGGGATACCAGTGGTAATATTTTTGGAGGTTATTAAAACTTCATGCTAAATTTTACTGTTTAAAGCCTGACAGTACGTTAGGGCGCCTGGGTGGCTCAGTCGGTTAAGCGACTGACTCCTAACCTCAGCTCAGGCCACGATCTCAGGGCTTGTGAGTTCGCACCCCGTGTCGGGCTCTGTGCTGACAGCTCAGAGCCTGGAGCCTGCTTTGGACTCTGTGTCTCCCTCTCTCTCCCTGCCCCTCCCCTGCTCTCTCCCTCTTTCAAAAATAAATAAATTAAAAGTTTTCTCAAAGACAAAAATAATTTTGGCTGGTTTCTGAACATTCAGAAAATTAAAAAAGTGTTAAAAAAAACAATAAGGGAAGGAGGCCTAAAAATTCCTCTGTACTGTAAATCCTGGAACCTCGTAGCCTCTGAGATGTAAATGTTTAATGAAAACTCAGCTGGGACTTCGAGAAATTAAGTCTAGAAATAGCCCCAACTGCATAGAGAAATCTAGAGTATGATGAAGGCAGTATCTCAAACTACGGGGGCAAAGATGAACATTTAAACACTCTCCCAGGGGAAACGGATACCTGAGACCCATTCCTCACTTGGTGCAAAAGAATAACACCAAATGGATGAGATATCAAAGTGTAAAAAATGACATCTAGGGGCACCTGGGTGCTCAGTCGGTTGAGCACCCGACATTTTTAATGTTATTTTTTACAGAGAGAGAGCGAGAGAGGGAGGGAACGAGCAGGGGAGCTGTGTGCATGGAGCCTGACACGGGGCTTGAACTCATGAACAGTGAGATGGTGACCTAAGCCGAAGTCTACATTACTGAGCCGCCCAGGCACCCAGAGCATTTGACTCTTGATTTTGGCTCAGTTCATGATCCCAGGGTCATGGAATCCGGCCCTGCATCAGGCTCTGCACTGAAACATGGAGCCTGCTTGATTCTCTTTCTCTCTCTCTCTCTTTCTTTCGCTCTCTCTCTCAAGTTAAAAAAAAAAATCTACCTAGTACTACAATAAAACATGAGTGAATTCTGGGTGTACAAAATCTAGGTGTACAAAAAGACTTTTGCACTATGACTCACAATCCAGATGCGATAAAAAATTTGTAAGTTTGATCTCAGAAAACCCTTTTCCATGGCAATAAATAAGATAAGCAAAGTCAAGAGACAAATGAGAAACCAAGAAGAAAGTATCTGTGACACATATCACAGATAAAAGGTTAATGTCCCTAATATACAAATAACTCTCAAAGTGAAGAGAAAAAAGGATTAAGAAATCCTATAGAAAACGGGCAAAGCTATGACCTCACCGTTAGGGAGGGGAACGGGGCAACATCTAACACCACTATGTACCCCCTTACTCTCTGAGCCCACAGTCCCACTTCTAGGAATCTGGAAGACACACTTCCAACAATGCAAAATTATGTAGGCACAGCAGCTTTGCTTTTTTTTAATTCTTAAAAAATGTTTATTTTTTTTAGAGAGAGTCAGAGAATGAGCAGGAAAGGGGCAGAGAGAAAGGGAGGCACAGAATCCAAAACAGGCTCCAGGCTCTGAGCCGTCAGCACAGAGCCCGACATGGGGCTCAAACCCATGAACCCTGAGATCATGACCTGAGCCGAAGTCGGATGCTTAACTGACTGAGCCCTACACTCCACTGCAGCTTTATTTCTAATTACAAAATACTGCTTAAATGTCTTAAACTGTGTACATATAATCAATGAAGTTCTGAGTAGTTATAAGAAAGAATGAAGATCTGAGAACAGACAGGGAAGGATTTCTAGTTAGGAAGGTGAAGAAGCGCAAAAGAGCAATTTATGAACCCAGCATTCCCCCGCTTTGAGTGGGGTGCACTCAAATCTGAGCTCTTAAGGAGTTTTGCCTCTTCTGTCGTTCGGTGAGTGAAACAATTCTGAAAAATACTTAGATGCGTTACATACAGTACTGAGCAAATTAGCAAATGCACTGATGTTGCTGAAGCCAGACAAACAAATACTAGAATGGGGGAAGACAAGGAAGAGCCCCGTGCGGATGGAGCGGAATGACTTAAAATAAGTGTGTGTGCATGCGTGCATCCACACGCACATGCGTGTGTGCGCACCATTATGTGGGTATGCAGGTGTGGATACCTGTGGGCTATATCCTCCAAAAGGGCCTAGGAGCGAAGAAACCCCAGGAGCAGGGAGCACATCTAGTGTCCACATCTTAATTTCTAATGCCATAACCTGAACAAAACCAGAGCTTCTCGAAGAACTGGCCGATTCCACAGGTGGCCTAAGGGAGGCACAGAAGGAGCCTGGAACATCCAGCAACACCATCACGAAGGAGGAAACTGCTCAAGAAATGAGGAGGCGTGTGTGTCACAGGAGCATAAGGACCAGCCAGGGAGGGCTTTCACTGGCCAGTATTTAAGCACCAAAATACTTAAGAGGCAATAACAAATTCTAACCTACTGAAAAAATATAAATCCGTGGGTTTATAGAATACATAATACGGGGCGGGGAGAGAGAGAAGGGAGAGCTCTCCTAGTTGAGTAGGAACTATGAAATGGAAATGGCAGAAGCCAAATGGGGTTGGTGGATCACCCTTTTGCAAGCATCACATGAAGGATGGTCGAGTCCAGTATCATCAGGAGCTGCGACATCTGGGGAGATTCTTTTAAATTATTTTTTACTTTTTTAAAGTTTATTTATTTTGAGAGAGAGAGAGCAAGAGCGAGCAGTGCAGGGAGGGAGGGAGGGGAGGAGTGGGAGAGAGAGGGAGGGAGAGAGAGGGAGCGAGAGGATCCCAACCTAAGCAGGCTTCACGCAGTCAGCACAGAGGGCGACACAGAGCTCAAACTCACAAACCCCAAAATCATGACCTGAGCCAAAAAAAAAAATAAATAAACCAGTCAGATGCTTAACCAACTGAGCCCCCCAGGCATCCCATCTGGGGAGACATCTTGAAGAAAAGTAGGGCATCTTCACGGTCTGGAAGTGTCTCCCCACACAGTGACACCCTCACAAGGGCACCGCGTCGCTTACGTACTGTTCCGGTCGGGACTGTGTAACTGAAATGTGACCATGATGAAACATGAGGCAAACCCAAATGAAAACCATTTTACTGAAAAAGAACGCTGAGGGGAGGGGCTGGTGTTCATCAACAGTGTCACTGTCATAAAAGACACGAAAGAAACATGAAAAGTAGATGTAAGACATTATCACAGACTGGGTTTTATAACGGAGCAGGGGAAAGTGACATAGATAACGCTAGATCAAATAGTAAAACTGGGATTTGAACCGTAGATTCAAGTATTATATCAATGTTCAATTACTGAGGTTGCCAACTGTCCTAAAGGTATGTAAGAAAATACCCTTACTTAGTGGATTTAGGGATAAAGCACCATGATGTGTTTAACTTCCTTTCAGACCGTTCAGAAAAAAAAAAGTGTGTTGGGTGGTGGGGGGGGGGTGGAACGGAAAGAAAAAGGGAGAGAGGGAGGGAAAGAGCATGACATAGAGTGCGTGTGTATACAGAGAGGGGAAGCAGGAAGAGACAGCAGGTGCACACAACACCAAAGATAAATGAAGCAAAGTGTTAACAAGAAGGATTTTCATAAATTTTGCCCATTAATTTACAACCTGTTTCTTAGTTCCTAATCTGTGGTTTCTGCTCTCACATAAGCATCCTTTTCTTCCGAGGGAGATCTGTTGTTTGTCGGACATCCTGCCTGCAAAAGCCCTCAGATATGTGTGAAATGAATAGATTTCATATGTTTAAAAATGTATGGGGATGTCATATCCACACCAACATAAAATTTTCTCAGCTATCATTCTGTTAATAAAAATAAAAGCTGTGACTCTATCCCATGTAATTTAACTAAAGCAGTTTGAGATCAAAACTAGTTTCTGTTAGACATGGAAAAAATATGAAGTGCCTTAAGATATTTTATTTTTATATAGTTTTAAGGTATAGCTGTGTGTGTGTGTACATACTCTGAATACATGTGTGCTGATGAGAGATTCCTTTGCACACTGATTTTATTTTTTTAACACTTTGTGTTTTTGCATCATGGTAAGTGTCCTCTTCAATCCCCACCCCCCTTCCCCCCATCTCCCCACCCATCTCCTCTGGTTACACCATCTGTTTGTTCTCCATTATTAAGAGTCCGTTTCTTGGTTTGTCTCTCTCTCTCTTCTACAGATTGATTTTACAGGTCAAAGGTCAGAATGAAAATCAGGCAAAACAACTTTCCATGAGTCTGAGCTCATTTTGCAAGTGGAATTATTAATACACAAAGTGAGTTACTTCATAGTGAATATGAAATGCACGTTTAAATCCACGGAAGAAGCGATAAGTAATTAAAAATAAAATGTCAGCGACCCAGCTTGGTGTGTTAAAACTGAACCTTAAACCTTGATTAGAATTTATAAGGGGGACGCCAATGATCAGCCATCCTGGTTACAGTGACTATTAGGTCAAACTCAGAATTTTGCCACAAGTTAAGGTATTGGCAATGTAGCGATTACAAATCAAATTCTTCTAGGGTAACTATCTCCGTTAACTTCTTCCCTCTAGTAGAAGAAAATGTTTGCTAATGGATTATATTTACAAGCCCCTATAAATACCTTTATCTGCAAAAGCACAGAAATCTTGCCCCTTTAGTTTAAATGAGGGTATTCTGTACATGCAATGAAATTCACTCATTTTAGGTGTACAGTCTGGTTAACTTTTGGAATTGTGTACAAGTAAGCACAAAAACAATAAAAAGAGAACAGTGCCTTTCTCTTTAAGACTCCTTGAGCCACTCTGCACTGAAATCTCTGATCTGCCCACAATCCCTTAGTTTCACCTTTTCTAGGAGTTCGTATAAATGAAATCAGTCTTTAGTCTTTTGTGTTTGACTCTTTCCCTTAACGTAATACCCTGAGAACCAAAGTATTATACTCTTTCTATTGCTAGGTATTATTTCAGAGTATGGCCATACCACAGTTCATTTATTCATTTATCAGCTGATGGGCATTTGGGCTACCTCCTGTATTTTGCTGTTATAAATAACACTAGTAAGAACATTTGTGGAAAGGCTTTCCTGAGTTTTTTTAAAGTCCTGGTAAAACACACATAACATAAAACTTACCATGTTAACCATGTTAAGTGTACAGGTCAGTGCCATTAAGTACATTTAAACGCGGTACAACCACCGCCACCATCCATTTCCAGAACTCTTCTCAGCTGGCAAAACTAAAACTCTGTACCCATCAAACAGTCACCCCCTGTTCTCCCTTATTCCCAACCCTGGGCAAGCACCATTCTTTCTGCCCCTTTGATTTTGACTACTCATGTAAGTGGAATCATGTAGTATTTGTCTTTTTGTGACTGGTTTATTTCACTTGGCATAGTGCCCAGCAAGGTTCATCCATGTTGTAGCCTATATTAGAACATCTTTTCCTTTTAGGGATAAATACTATTCCATCACATGCTTATTCACTCATCTGTCAATGGACAGTGATTACTGTCCATTGGGACAACCGGATGCTTCCATATTTTAGCTGTGAAAAATACTAATTTGAACAAGGATGTACAAATAAATATATCTCTTCAAGACCTTGCTTTCAATTCCTTTGGGCATATACCAAGAAATGGAATTGCTGGACCATACGCGAAGTTTGTTTTTAGTTTTGAAGGAATCCTCATACTGTTTTTACAACAACATCACAAACAGTCCAAAAGGCTCCAAATTCTCCACATCCTCATTAACACTTGTTAGTCTCTGGGTTTTTGTTTTGTTTTGTTTTGTTTTTGTTTTTGATGGTAGATGGTAGCAATCCTAATGGGTGTAAGCTGGTATCTCACTGTGGTTTTCATTTACATTTCCCTAATGATTAGTGATGAGAATCTTTTCAGGAGCTTATCGGCCATTAGAGAGAACATCTAGGCAAGTTCTTTGCCTGTTTTTGATTTTTTTAAATGTTTTTTATTTATTTTTGAGAGACAGAGAGAGATAGCACGAGCAGAGGAGGGTCAGAGAGAGAGGGAGATATAGAATTTGAAACAGGCTCCAGGCTCTGAGCTATCAGCACAGAGCCCAATGCAGGGCTCGAACCCATGAACCGTGAGATCATGACCTGAGCCGAAGCCAGACACTTAACCGACTGAGCCACCCAGGCGCCCCTACCTGTTTTTGAATCAGCTTGGTTTTTGTTGAGTTTTAGCTCCCTATATACCCTAGATATTGATCCATTATTGGAGATAGGAGTTTATTTCACATACAGTGTGAGGTAAGGGTCCAATTTTATTCTTTTGCATTTGGATAACCAGTCTACCCAACATCACTTACTGTAAAGACTCTCCTTTCCGCACAAAACGGTCTTGGGGTTATTATATAAAAAATGATTTGACTGTATATGTGAAGCTTTATTTCTGGGCTCTCTATTCTATTCTGTTGGTCTCTGTGTGTGTCTTCAGGCCCATACCACACTGTTCTGGTTACTGTAGTTTTGCAGTAAGTCTTAAAATCAGAAAGTGTTAGTCCTCCAAGTTTGTTCTTCTTTTTCAAGACTGTTTTGGCTACTTGGGATTCCTTGAGAATATATATAAATTTTAGGATGGATTTTTCTATGTCTGCAAAAAAATGTCATTGGGGTTTTGAGAGGAATTGCACTGAATCCATAGATCACTCTGGCTCGTACTGACATGTTGACAATATTAAGTTTTCAAATCCATGAACATGGGGTAGCTTTTCATTCATGGGGATCTTCTTTCATTTCATTGAGCAGTGTTTTGTTGATGGGAAGAGACAGCCATCGCTCCCCATCTTCCTCTTCTTACAAGGGCGCTGATTCCACCTTGAGGTACCCACCCTGCTGACCCTATCTAACTGTAACCACCTCCCACAGGCACGTCTCCTAATAGCATCACACTGGGGGTTCAAGTGTCACAATTCAGATTAATAGTACAAAATCACTGACATATTTTTCCATCTTTTCTTGTGGAAGTGTTATAGTTTTAATTCTTAAATTTAGGTCTATGAGCGTTTCAAATTAACAACGTATACGGTGTGATTTAAGAGAAGTTCAGGTTTTACACACCTCTACACAACTGTTTCACAACTCTTTGTTGACAGACTGAACTCTGCCTCCTAGATTATCAGCACCTTTGTCATGAATGTGAAACTCTTCCAAGGTCCTGACAGTTACTAATCTTCAGAATTTGAGAACAGGAAACCAAGATTCCTGAATAACAAATTATTCTATATTTTTCATAGCACTTTACTACATGTTTTTAAATGATAATGAGTTATAATCATAAAAAATGAATCACTTTGCAGTGATAGGATTATATTTAAAGTTTCAGGGGGTTAGTTCAATAAAATAAGATATAATAATAAATATACGGTTATTATGATTACAAAACATATACTATGAAAAAGTTATGTTTTTCAATAAGATGTAAAAATAATCTCTACTTGATATAGATATTTGGTAACAGAAAATATTAAAAGAGTAAAATATTAGCACTGAATGGATGCCCAGTAAACATCATTTAAAAACTAAAAACTGGGGTGCCTGGGTGGCTCAGTTGGTTGGGTGTCCGAATTTGGCTCAGGTCATGATCTCGCGGTCCGGGGGTTCAAGCCTCGTGTTGGGCTCTGTCCTGAAAGCTCAGAGCCTGGAGCCTGCTTCAGATTCTGCATCTCCTTCTCTCTTTGCCACTCCCCCACTCACACTCTGTCTCTGACTCTTTCTCTCAAAAGTAAATATACATTAAAAAAATTAAAAATAAAAACTAAAAAAGTCACAAATATTTAATATTTAAAAGTTATTCTTAAATAAGATTTTTAAGTACACAACTATTAACTGCTAATATTTGTCATATGACAAATATTCCAGATGTAGAAAAGTTTCTTTCACGTTGTGCTGAAGTTGGTCAAACTGTTCAGAGTATGTTTGAAGCAAATACAAGTTGGGCGTTAAGACTACATAGTGCTTCTATGAAGAAGCTCATTTCCTCTTTGAGGGATGAAAATATTTTGTCTGCTTGCCTTGATTTTCGTTTTGATACCACTTGGCCTAATTCAGCTTTTAGATGAGCTGATTTCACATCAAAGTGTTCCACGATGCTATTTACATCTTGCCTCTGCATTTCTTCCGTAGTGGTAATTACAAAGAACTGTAGCCTTACAGCAAATAATCAAACACTAAAGCTCCACTGGATTCCATTAAGATAACATAACGTTTGAGTATCCTGGCAAGGTCAACAGCACTATTACACAGAAACATGATTCAGAACTGCCAATTTAAAGACTGCTTCCAAAACTTATTATTTCTTGGAACAAGATTCGCTGGATTTTTATAAAGTGTAGTGATGTGAGTAAACTCATTAATGTGTTTTTATTTATAAAAATGACTCACTGTTCGCAGCAGCCAGGGTTACGACCGTACACTTACAACATGGTGGCAGTGAAATGGCGGATTTGATCGTGGCCCCTTCTGTTCCATATGCTCCTGTGGTAGCTTCTGAAAGGCTGACCTTAACCTTGACACTGATTCCACTCTTGCTTTCAACGTCAAGTCAGTGGATTCCTTTGAATGAGTTAATACCTATGTTGATGATTAAACTTCAAGGCCCGCAGATTTTCTTCCTTTATCCTGATTCGGTGACTGATTTTTCTTACAATTTGGAGTAACATAAAATGTCCCTAGAGGGGCGCCTGGTTGGCGCAGTTCGTTGAGTATCCAACTCTTTATTTCAACTCAGGTCACGATCCCCTGGTTATGGGACTGAGCCCCACATCAGGCTCAGTGCTGAGTGCGAAGCCTGCGTAAAACTCTCTCTCTCTCTCTGACTCTCTCTCTCTCTCTCTCTCTCCCCCTGTCCCTCTCCACCACTTGTATGCTCTCTCTCTCTCTAAAATACAGTTTAAATTAAAAAAAAAAAAGTCCCTAGAAATGTCAGGAAGGGATTCCTGCATGGAGACACTGCTAGAAATCAACAGACCACAGCCGCATGGTTGTATTTCTGGACTCTACGTCAGGATCTGTTCATCGTTCCGTGTGCCAGCACCACACGGTCATGATCCCTGAGCTTTAGAGTGAGTCTTAGAGGCTAAGCCCTTCAGTGGGCCGGGAGGCTCATGCTGCTGGAGAAAACTGCCATTTTTCATTTTAAAGGGCTACTCGGTTTATAAAATTCTCTCGTTTGATACCTGGAGATGAACATTTTAAGCTGTTTCTATTCCCATTTTACAGGCAAGAAACCTCACCCTCAGTTAAGTGACTTCCCTCCGGTCAGGTGGACCTGAGATGGGCCCAGTCCAGGGGGGCTCTGCGAACTGCTCCACAGCCGCCCTCCTCCCCCCGCCCCCTGCCCAGCCCCCTGTTCCCAGGGCCAGGTCTCCTTCCACAGATCTCATGTGAAAAAAGAGCCCCTCAGAAAAGCTCCCCCTGGGACCTGCGGAGCCTGAGTAGCCCCTCCCCCTGTTCTGTGTTTGTCTCCCAAGACTCATCTCTGTCTGTGCTACTTATTTACTTCTTGTATATTCTCTCTCTCTCTCTCTCTCTCTCTCTCTGCCACTACAAGGGAAGTTCAGTGAGAACAGGCTCTCGCAATCCTTGATGACCGGGGCGTCTCAGGACCTGGCTCACGGCCTGCAGTCAGGGGGCTGTAGCGGCGGGGTGCTGACGGACGGACGGACGGAGCAAATGAGGCACGTGAATGCTTCCCCTCCCAGAGCAGGATGGCAGGTGACAAACAGCAAACTGCTGATTTCATCCTCAGGTACACATGATAGTAACAGGCTTTACATTCTGGTATACAGTCAACTCTCCCTGTCTGGCTGGATACAAACACACTGCCTACTACGAGATACAGCTGAGGGAAAGTACAGATCCCCCCGGACCAGACCACCTCACAAAGCAAAACGAACTGGAAAAATCTGGGGACGTGGGAGCTAGGAAATGCATTTTTGTCGTTTTCACAAATTCTCATGCGGAATTTGAATTCCATGAGCATGACTGTTTCTGTGATTGTGGGCACGATCTGGTGGACGGGGAGGAAGTCTATGAGCCTAGGCTCCGTTCAGAAGGCAAGCCCTCGGAGACGGCTAATGAGCTGGCACGCTCATTTCTAACAAAGAATTTGAGGTTGAAAAGAAAAATTAAAGTCAAATAAGGTAGGTCAGGCTGCTAGCTACCCAGGATTAAGGGGTATCTCTTATGGAACGAGAGAAGCATTATTCCCCCCTCATCTGGGGGAAGCAGGGAAAAGAGAGAGAATACATGAATGTAGTGTGTGAGTATGTGGCTCAGTCCAGAGCATAGAGTTTATATTTAAATATGAGATTGGCCTAAGTAAGAGAAAAACTGGTTCTGGCTGCAGAGATCAATGGCTTTCAACCTGGTTTGAACTTGGCTAAATAATCTCCTCTGCTAACTCACTTTACTTCGACGGAGAAAACATTAACCGATGAGAAACATGAGAGCCACGAACAATTCCGAGAAAAGGAGTTTATCCTCAACACGCAATCAGTCGAAGCTAAATTCCGAACGAACACGTGAGATTTTGAGAGGCTGGGGTGAAACTTACTTTTGCACGAAAATTTACTTTTGTCTCTGATGAACGGATTTACTAATCAAATCAGTAATGTGAGCAAACCAAAAGAAAACAACTCCCCCCATACCAAAAGTCCAACTATTTCAGAAAACAAACTGCTTTTAAACAATTCCTAGGCAGTTAAACGTGACTCGTTGGACACACATATTCATCTGCAGAGAGATATAACCCAACCAAGGCACAGAGAACGGGAGAGGCAGCATCAGAGCACGGGGTGTCGGCTCACTTTGGAGACACTCTTGGGACACGACAAGTGGAAAGAAGAGCGACAAAGAACTTTGCACAGAGGAGGGAACAGAAGTCTGGGTGTTGTATAAAAAGCTGACTCAACAGAACACTTTGAAGTCCCAGCAAACAGCAGGCACCAGACTCCTAAAACAAGTAGGGGATAGGACGGGGCTCTGTCAACAGGAGAAAAGGCCACACTGGGCCCCCCGCCTCTGTCCCTGGGAAGCTGAGGGACCAGCATCACCCCGGCCGACAGGACCTGGATGGGGGGGTTTGCTTTCTAGAGGCAACATTCTCTCCCAGAGACACTAAGTCCCGCAGTGCAGAGTGGGATTGAGGAGGCAGTGAGGACTGACGGACGGGGAAGGCAGCATCCCCCACAAACTGAGGGGGGTGGCCCCCAGCTCTCTCCTGATGATCCGTGCGCGGAGCACCAGCCACCAGGCTCACTTCCCTCAAGATGCAAACCAGAAAACCAACATCTAAAAATACCTGAATCCGTACAGCTAATACCACAATGTTGAAGGCTTTTGTCCTAAGATCAGGAAGAAGACACAGATGCTGGTTCTCACTGTTTCTAGGTAACTGTGTACTAGAGACCCTGGCCAGGGCAATAAGACAAAAGAAAGAGATAAAATTTATATATGGGGCACCTGGGTGGCTCGGTCAGTTAAGCATCTGGCTTCGGCTCGGGCCATGATCTCGCGGTTGGTGAATTCGAGCCCCACCCCAGGCTCTGTGTGGACAGCTTGGAGCCTAGAGCCTGCTTCGGATTCTGTGCCTTCATCTCTCTCTGCCCCTCCCCTGCTCATGCTCTGTTCTGTCTTTCAAAAAATAAAACATTAAAAAAATTTTTTAAAAAAGAAATGAAACTTATATGTGGTCCACTGGGCAGGGAGAAATACAGTTGCTTTTATATACAGATATGATTGTCTAAACAGAAAATACCAAATAGTCTGTAAAAAGTTATTAGAACTAATAAGTGAATTAGTGAGGTTCAAAGATACATGGTCAACATACACAAATCAATTGTGTTTCTTTGTATTAGAAATGAATGACTGCAAACAGAACTTGAGAATATACGACTTACAACAGTACCAAAAAGCAAAATACTTAGGTACAAGTCTAATAAAGCATATGTAAAAATCTGTCTGGTGAAAACTATAATAAACTGAGGAGAAAAATCAAAGAAAACCTCAACAGGTGAAAGGATATACCATGTTCAGAGTCAGAAGACTCAACACAGTTAAGATGTTAATTCTCTCTTAAATGATCTATAGGGGCGCCTGGGTGGCTCAGTCGGCTAAGCCTCCGACTTCGGCTCAGGTCAGATCTCACATTCGTGGGTTTGAGCCTGGAGCCTGCTTCCAGTTCTGTGTCTCCTTCTCTCTCTGCCCCTCCCCCTATCATGCTCTGTCTCTCTCTGTATCAAAAATAAAGAAAACATTAAAAAAATTTTTTAAAAATAAATAAAATGATCTATAGATGCAACATAACCCCAATCAGTGTGCTAGCAGGCTTTTTTGGGTAGTTTATTTACTTACTTTTTGAGAGAGAGAGAGAGAGAGAGAGAGAGATAGAGAGCGTGCGCATGGGTGAGCGAGCGCAAGGGGGGCAGGGGAAGAGACAGAGGGAGAGAGAGAATCCCAAGCAGACTCCACACTGTCAGCGCAGAGCCTGAGATGGGGCTCGAACTCATGAAGTGTGAGGTCATGACCTGAGTCAAAGTCAAGAGTTGGATGCTCAATCAAACCAAGCCACCCAGGTGCCCCACCCAGCAGGCTTTTAGTAGAAATCAACAAAATGACCCTAAATGTTATGTGGAAAAGTGAAGAACAAGATGAAGGATTTACTACCTGACTTTAAGACTCTCTATAATGCTGTAGTAATCCAGACAGTGTGACACTGGTAAAAGGACAGACATATAGACACTTTTTGACAAAGAAGTCAAAGTGGTTCAACACAGAAAGGACAGTCTTTTCGAAAAGTGGTGCCAGAACAAATGGGACATCTATGTGCAAAAAAATGAACTGGGACCCACATCTTATACCAAACGGAAAAATCAACCCGAAAGAGATCATGTACCTACCTAAACATAAAACAAAATAATGTAAAATTTATGGGAAAAAAAATAAGAAAATCTTTCTGACTCTAGTGTGGGTGAGGATTTCTTTAGCAGGTCACAGAAAGCACAAGCCGTAAAGAAATTCAGAAGCCTCAGGGAAAGTACATGTACTCGCAAAGCCGGCTTCTCACCTCAGCGCTCCTCAGAGAAGACACCACTAAGATTGGCCTCCACACCCACAGCTTCTTATCCCTTTTTAGTTTATTCTTAAATAAACCAAAAATAGATATCGGAAGAAAACCTTCAATGTAAGAGACAAAACCCAAAGCAGTCCAGCATCAGAGAGAATCAGGGACAGTGCAGGGAGCTGAGAAAACTTAAAAAACTACAGGCAGCCTTTCCACGTACTATTAGGACCAAAAAATGACCGGGCAAGCCCACCACTTTCCTAAGTCAATGGAAACAGAAAAACTAAGACACAGCAATGACTGCATTACTCGGAAAAAGTAAGTATCAAGAGAAACGAGTTGAGAGTGGGTGGCCCTTGGGGACAGGAGGAGGGCATCAGGGACAGCTCCTTTTAATTATAACAGTTTTCTATTATTTGGCTTTAGAGAACAATGTTCGGGTACTTCATTGAAAATATTCTGAAAGAAAGAAAACGTCCAGGACTTCACAAAGATGCACTTAACACTGTGCACAACCTCCAACCCCAGGAGTAGGTCATTACTGGTCTCCGTTAACCAGGCATGCCTGGCTCTGCTACACCCACTGCCCTTGTGACTTCGAAGAAGGCACTGCTTTTTGGAGCCTCCGGTTCTGCTCTCTAACCTCAGGGAGAATGGACTAGATCACCCTCCAATGTCTTCTGGTTCCACGAGTATATGGCTTTATCAAGTAAAACTTGTGCTCACATACATACAGGTACGACCAGGTCTTTCAAGGAGTCCATCTCATTTCTTCACAAATGCCCTACAATATAGACTAGTCTTCAGTCTGTACTTGCACTCATCAGAATTAGTGTGGTATCACTGTTTTCCAGTTATGAGCATTGCCAAGTAGAAATGACCCTTACGAAAAAATTTCAAAACCAGATATCCAAACAACAATGAAATTCATAGCATCAGTAACTTACTCCTACGTAATTTTTAAGACATCCCATCTCCATGGAAACTGTTGTTTTTCTTTTTTCTTTTGATTTTTTTTAAGTTTATTTATTTACCCTGAGAGAGAGCGAAAGAGAGAGAGAGAGAGAGAGAGAGAGAGAGAGAGAGAATCCCAAGAAAGCTCTGTCCTGTTAACACAGAGCCTGATGCAGGGCTTGAACTCATGAACCATGAGATCATCACCTGAGCTGAAACCAAGAATCAGATGCTTAACTGACTGAGCCACCCAAATGCCCCAGTTTTTCTTGTAAACCTACCAAATCCAACCAGAGAAGGAAAAAGCCCATAATGTCAAGTGAGCATCAGGCCCAAATTTGGAAGAAAACTGTCCCACAAATGCTGAAGAAGAAAGTAGGTGGGTGGGCCGGTCACATTCATGAAGGACCTGACCCTTCCTCCTGGCGCGGGCACTCACCTTTCTCAGATGCCCACGCTACCAAAACGATCTGAGTTCATGGAGAGGGAGAAACCGGGGGTGATAGATTTAAAAAGAGAGAGAGAGAGAGCTACTAACCACATGGAGAATGCTACTCTAAATTCTAGCAGCTTCCCAGCAGCCGTCAATTAGGCATTCTGAGGGGACATTCGCATCACATATTTAATCATATTACTGCTGAGCTGACATCATTAGCACTACCAATCTGATCTGGTGAACCAGCAGGGTACGATGGCTTTACCAGGACAAGAGGACATCATTTCCGCTCTCTTAGAACAGGGGACCTCCCAGGAAACCACACGTTCTTACAGCTTGGTTTGGTTTTTGAAGACCCTCCTGGGGTAATCTGTGACTACAGCATGCTAGAAACAAACCCCTTCCGAGAACGTAGAATCATTAATCTAAGATGCTGAGCTAATGTACCTCATGGTCTTCCCAAGAATTCCCTGATGCTTTGTGCTAGATCCAGGACAACTGACGTGACACTCAGAAAATGGTGGCCTGAACACTGATTTCTGCAGCAGGAGACCGACTGCCTTTTATTCTCCCTGAAAACATGAGGACGCGGCACAGGAACGCCTTCTGCGGAGCTGGAGTCCAAGGGTCCAGTCAATCCACACCCACCTTCACCCGGCTCTTTCCGGCCAAACAAGTAAGACAATACAATAAAGTGGACTCTGGTCTAATTATAAAAGAATGCCATTCCTTTCAGCCTTGTCTTTAGCAAAGAAACTTTTCTTAGTATATTTTATATTTTTCAAAAGTGGAAAAAAGCATGGGCGCCTGGGGGGCTCAGTCAGGTAAGCAGCCGATTCTTGATTTTGGCTCAGGTCATGATCTCATGGGGATGAGACCGGACCCCACATTGGGCTCCGCGCTGGGCAAGGAGCCTGCTTAAGACTCTCTTTCCCTCTCCGACTGCCCGTCCCTCTCCCACCCCTGCAAACACACACATGCATGTTCTCTCTCAAAAAAAGAAAAAAGGGAAAAAGCAGTCTTCAGGACCTTTCCCCAATAGGACACTAGGTAGGAAGGATGTTCCCAGGGTGTTATGAGTTCTCTTACTCATCCGTTTATTTAAACCTTCCTTTGAGTGACCACAAGGCATCCTGTGTTAGGTGCTGGAGCACAGTCTAAATAAACAATAGCTTTTTGCCAAGGCAGGGAACTCCCAAGGATCCCAGGTGGCCTGGATGGCATCTCACGCGGTGCCTCTGGCAGCAGGGAAGGATCACAAATGGGTGGACAAGGAGGGAGCAGACATTCTGGAAACAGCATAAATGGGATTTGGGACAAGAATGATGAGGGCCCGAATCTGGGTTCTGTCTTTCACTGGTTTTGTGATTCCAGACACATCCCTGTACTTCGGTGAGTCTCAGTCTCCTCGATTGAGGATCAGGTTGTTACGAGGATTAAAGAAGAAAATGAAACAAAACAGCCCGAGTTATAGTGCCTGGCACGTGGCAGACACCTGGACGACAGTGCCTCCGCTGTCCCCTCCCCGTCCTGTGGTGGGCACGGGCAGGCATTTTTTGGAGATGACGCTGATCTGAGGCATCAGAGGCGGGGGTCCAAACCTTTGCAAAGCATCAGGAGAGGAGGAGGGACGGAGAGCAGTAGGACACGAAGGGGGCCGCACAGCCTGCGTGGGTCATAGGGGCTGCAGGGGGAGGGACATGGTCCAGCAGCCTACCGGCTGGGCAGGAAGCCATCAGCCGCCCGCCGCCTGTCAGATCCCGGGCGTGCGGCACCTGTAGACGGTCCAGAACCCCCCCAAACGCTCCCCTCTGTTGGAAATGCACACAAGGCTTCCCCCAGACCCGCTCCCTCCTCCCCAGCATTACAACAACTTCACACTTACGGAAAAGTGGAAAGAAACATACAGTAAACATCCATTTAGCCATCACTCTGACTCTATAATTAGTTCTACTTTGGGGCTGAAGATATGAAAATACACAGCAAATTTGGGTTGTTTCACATTTGGGACAAAGGGCGCAAAAGGGGGCCTGTGAATGTTCCCAGCTGGCAGGGCTGCTGGGCAGACAGAACCTCTGCTTCGGGGGTCTGTGAACGGACGAAAGGAAGCCCCTCAAATCGGGAGACGGCATTTAAATGTGGAACCACCTATCAGCACAGGGACAAGCGTGGTGCTGGGTCACAGTGGCCAGCCCCCACCCACACACACGACCCCCTCCAAATAAACACTAACCTCCTATTGGTTCTGCTGGCTGAGGACTGACTAGCACAATTTTTTAAAAGCATACCGTGTCCCAAAAAAAACTGCCAGAAAAACATAAAAAACAGTCTACATTGTGCAGTGAATCCATACAATTGATACATTTCATATTTTATTTCAGCGAAAAGTACTACCAGAAATACAGAAATAATCCTAACCACACTGATCTGGGGAACTGAAACAGGAGATGTGTTTTTATTTAGTTAACAGACATGTGAAAGCTGGCGCCTCACTGCCCTTATCTAAGCAGGCTGAGGGCAATTCCAATTGCTAATGCCACTTAAAAAAATTATAATCGGGGCACCTCGGGGGCTCAGTTGGCTAAGCGTCTGACTCTTGATTTCCGCTCGGGTCATGATCTCACGGGTGGGGAGTTAAGCCTCGCACTGCGCTGACAGTGCGGAGCCTGCTTGGGATTCTCTCCCTCGCGCTCTCTCCGCCTCTCTGCTACTCATGGTCTCTCTCTCTCTCTCTCTCTCTCTCAAAATAATTAAACTTAAATGTAAAAATATTATACTCTTACATGAAGAGAAGTATGAGAAATAGAATGCATTATTAGAAACACAGATAACTACTTCTAATTATCGTTGATCAAATAAATATCACGAAGTATATGAAAAGAGAACATTAATTCTCAAATGCCACTGCCATCAGGAGACACGGACACGTCTCAAGACACCTGAAGTCGTGTGAGTGCAAGACGTATTCGACCGAGCTTCCGGGTTCTTTACAGTAAAATCTTGACAGGACATTCTGCTTTCAATTGTGAAGGAAGGAAAAGAAAGTTTTTCCACTTTGCCTTTGGTCAGTTTTCACAGCGTTGACACTTCACACTCTGGGTCGGAGACAGGAGACCTTCCCCCACAAATCAACCAGCCACACGCCAGCCCATACAACAGACGAGAAGACAAAGGCCAGATCTTAGCAGCATATGCCAACCTAAATCACCAACCTCTTGCATTACCTTGAGAATCTGTACAACTACAAACGCATTTCCATAAAGTATGAAGCAGATGACTAGTAACTGGAAATGATGAACTCATCCACTCTTTTTCTATCCAATTCATAATCTTCTATTCAAATTTTTAGAGTATTCTAGGTCTGTCATCAGCACCCTCCCTTCCCCAGGTACTGCTGAGAAAGAAAGGCTTTAAAATACATGAAATAGGGGTGCCTGGGTGAGCCAGTCAGTTAAGCATCCGACTTTGGCTCAGGTCATGATCTCACAGTTGGTGGGCTCGAGACCTACATCGGGCTCTGTGCTGACAGCTCAGAGCCTGGAGCCGGCTTCAGATTCTGTGTCTCCCTCTCTCTCTGCCCCTCCCCTGCTCATGCTGTCTCTCTCTCTCTCTCAAAAACAAATAAAACATTAAAAATTTAAAAAAAAACTCTCAGGTTCGTCTTTTTTTTTTTTTTTTTTTGGCAGGGGAGTTGGGGCAGAGAGGGAGAAAGAGAATCCTAAGCAGGCTCTGCATTTTCAGCTGAGAGCCTGACACGGGGTTCAACCTCACAAACAAGTGAGAATGTGACCTGAGAGGAAACGGAGTTGAACGCTTAACTGAATGAGCCACCCAGGCGCCCCTCCTCAGTTTTATATCTTAGGGACATTCTGTGGGAAACTGAATTTGTGGGGTTAGTCATTCCATTTTACTAGTAACTATGTACTTTAAAATTCTGCATTTTACATTAACCAGACTCTAGTTTCATGCTCCACGTTTAATTCCAACATCTTAAGATACCCGTCAGGGGCACCTGGGTGGCTTAGTCGGTTCAGCGTCCAGCTTTGGCTCAGGTCATTATCTCACAATTCGTGGGTTCGAGCTCTGCGGGTGCCTGGGTGGCTCAGTCGATTCAGCATCTGGCTTCGGCTCAGATCATGATCTCACATTTCGCGAGTTCAAGCCCCGCGTCGGGCTCTGTGCTGACAGCTAGCTCAGAGCCTGGAGCCTGCTTCAGATTCTGTGTCTTCCTCTCTCTCTGATCCTCCCCTGCTCATGCTGTCTCTCTCTGTCTCTCAAAAATAAATAAATAAATAAAATAAATAAATAAATAAATAAATAAATAAATAAATAAATAAAAATACCCTTTCAGACCAGACTGGTCCTTTTTTGCAACTCCTCAGAGGTGGGAAGGAGTAAGCGGGAAGGCTAAGTGGAGGATCTTGGCCGTTTTTCCTTAGTACAAAAAAAACCCACGCAGAACAGAGGTTAAAGGTCTCCACCACCTTTGCAGTCTGAAAGGAGCATAGCCCTCAGGAGATAATCCAGCCTGGCCAACATCAGCAAAGGGGAGGGGAAGAGAGCCCATCAGCAGAGAGAGCTCTGTCTATGGCGGCGGCAGCAGCTCCAGGAGCTGGAGCGAGACATGTCCCCTCTCTGAGTTTTCTCATGAGGCAAACAGGACTCACACAAATGCCACCTAAGCCCCGCCCTGGCCCTTCCTCAGCCGTCGGAGGACAGAGGGTCACTACTCTTCTCCTAATGGAATCTCAGTATCGTGACCGTTTCCCACTTCCTTCCCCTCCCCCAATTAGGGCCGAGGAACACACTGCGCATGTCCGTCTTCGCTCACTGCCCAGTCGTCCTCCTCTGGCCTTGCTGTACTTCCTCCACTTAAAGCCAACCGATCAACCCATCAAAGCCCAAGACTGGATTCTACCAGGTGCTGAGTGTACAAGGGTGACACTTCAGGAGTTCTGATATCGGCTTGTCCGTGTCAAGGTCGTTTCTGTCTCTTTTAAAATTTTTTCAAAGCTGGGGCACATGGGTGGCTTAGTCAATTATTTTTGAGTGAGACAAAGTGTGTGCACTTACACACATGCGTGAGAGTGGGGGGGGGGTGCAGAGAGAGAGGGAGACACAGAACCCGAAGCAGGTTCCAGGCTCTGAGCTGTCAGCACAGAGCCCGACGTGGGGCTCGAACCCACGAACCACTAGATCATGACCCTAGCCAAAGTCGGACAGGGAACCGACTGACCCACCCAGGCACCCCAAGTATCTGACTCTTGATTTCAGCTCAGGTCATGACTTCACAGTTCATGAGTTTGGGCTGTACATAGTATAGAGCCGGCTTGGGATTCATATTCTCTCTCTTTCTCTCTCTCTCTCTCTCCTGCTTATGCTCACAGAAACTCTCTCTCAAAATAAACAAACATTAAAATTTTTTTAAGCTAACAGTTTTACATTGGTGATGCGTGGGGCTGGACATCTAAATCCCCTCCCCAAAGAAGTAAGGTTGAAATTCAGAGGTTTTAAACGTAGGGTTTCTTTAACACCGTTTTTTTTTTAAAGAAAACATAATTTATTCCAATGAGACATGTCTCTCAGATGGCAGGCTCACAGGTGTAGATGTGCTATGTTCCTAAGAGGCAACTTCATGCACTGTAAGTAAGAACTGTGTCACTTTAGCTAAATTATTCAGCTTCTGTAAGGCTCAACTTTCTCGTACATAAATTAGAAATATCACTAAGGGCTTCATTGAGTTGTTAAAAAGATTTCTTAAAAAGATGTAAAGCATGTAGCACAGTGCCTGGAATGAAGATTCTGCTTCAATAAACGATGAGGCATTCTCTCGCTTTTCACTTCGGTCCAGATATTCCAAAAAGCAGGCAGCGTGTCGGTGAGTTTTACGCCTTCATACTGACGGGACAGAGCAAGGACGAGATCAGAAGGCGGGAAAAGGGAAATGAAGAATGACCCCTCTCAAAAAGAGCACTGGTCATGACTTAACTTTTCACAAAGCACATAACGATATTCGTGAATTTCATGCTGAGGCTGAACCTGTGACCTGGGAAGACACACCCTGATTGAGCTGGTTGGTTTGTCGCATTATGGAGGTTCAAGAACACTAAAGCCACCTGCAGAGCCAAGAATCTCATTTCACCAGAAGCGGAGTAAGAGTGACCTCCAAGACACATGGCTAAATGAAGAACGGAGGGTAGAGAAAAGTCCGAATGGTGTATACCCACGTACCTAGCAGAAGATGGAGGTTTATATACGAAGTTGCATAATGCACTTGTAAAATAGTAGAATAAGCTAAAAACTAACAAAACTGGTCACCACGAGGGAGGGAAAAACCAGCTGGGGAAGGCAGGGAGAGGAGCTTAGGAGATCAGACTCTGGAATCACGTAAATGTTCTACATAGTTAGAAGGCAAAACTGATTTGAAAAAAGGGCAATCCCTAAAGTGAGAACTGAAACAAACATAAACGTTTATTGAGTTGGTAGATGAACCACACAAAGAGGAATTATCTCAAGTGACTTTAAAATAAGGTAGTTTGGGGTACCTGGATGGCTCAGGCGGTTAAGCTTCTGACTTCAGCTCAGGTCACGATCTCACAGTTCGTGGGTTTGAGCTCCATGTCTGGCTCTGTGCTGACAGCTGAAAGCCTGCTTGGGATTCTCTCTCTCTCTCCCCTCTCTCTCTGCCCCTCCCCCACTCATGCTTTTTCTCTCCCTCTCAAAAATTAACATTAAAAATACTTTTTTTTAAATAAAATAAGGTTGTTTGACTATTCATCTCTAGTCAGATATACCCTAGGAGGAAAAATTACTGCAAAAAATATTTTCAACAATTACATTACTTGTAATGATACTGTTACAGTTATTCTGAAATGCTTACATATAGTAGTATAAAGCAAATAATATCACTGAGAACCATAATTTTCAGCAAAAGAAAAAAACCCAAAAAACTAACTCCTGAAACCATTATTACACTATATGTTAACTAATTTGGATTTAAATAAAATATTTAAGAAAAGAGAGAAAAGAAACAAAATTAAAAGAAGTTAAATAAGTCCTGGACTCTAATTGGAAGTGGAAATATCAGTATAAACTAATTCAAAAAAGAAAAAGGAAAAGGAAAAAGAAGACAGACAGACTTCCTTGCTAGCCTCTTTCATTGAAAACGGCTATAAACAACAATGAATCCTATATCAATACACTGAGAACCCAGATTATGGTTTCTAAATACCATTTTCCATCAATAGGAACAGGCTCCTTGGAGAAATGGCTGACTCTAAATATAAAGTAAGAAATATACAGAAGAGCCGGGGATAAAAAATACTATCAGTGAAAGAGGCTATTAAAGGGATTGTACCAGAAGACTCAAGAGACAGGGGTGCCTGGGTGGCTTGGTCAGTTAAGTGCCTGACTTCGGCCTAGGTCATGATCTCGCAGTTCGTAGGTTCAAGCCCCTTGTTGGGCTCTGTGCTGACAGCTCAGAGCCTGGAGCCTGCTTGAGACTCTGTGTCTCCCTTTCTCTGTGACCCTCCTTCCCCTGCTCATGCTGTGTCTCTTTCTCTCTCAAAAATAAATAAAAAACATTAAAAAATAAAAGTTAAATTAAATTAAATTAAAGAGACACCTCAAAATTGTTTTCAGTGCTCAAAAACAAGATAATTAGAGCATCAAAAAGAACAGCAACTGTGGGGAGCCTGTGGGCCTAAATCAGTTAAGCATCTGACTCGATTTTGGCTCAGGTCATGATCTTACACATCAGGCTCTGTGCTGACAGCTCAGAGCCTGGAGCCTGGTTCAATTTCTGTGTCTCCCTCTCTCTATGCCTCTCTTCTGTTCATGTTCACTCTCTGTCTCTCGATATAAATTAAAACACACCCAAAAATATTTTTAATAAGAAAATTAAAAATTAAAAATCTGTGAGCAGGAAATTTGAACACTGGCTGTCTGATATTTAGGAGTCATTGTTAATGTTTTGTTGTTACCAGCACTGCAGGTTTGGTTTTAGGTGACATCTTATCTTTTAGATACATGCTTACATAGACTTATGGCTGAAACAATAGTCTGTGATTGGTTTCAAAAATGATCAGAAAGGAGGAGAGAAAGAGTACTAATAAAATAGGACTGACCACACACCAACTGCTAACACTCTGCGACAGTGAGCTAAGACTTTATTATTTTATTTTTCCTACTTTTGTATATGTTTGAAATGCTTCTGTACTGAAAGCTTTGGGATTCTTTAAAGCAGAAATCCAAAAGGGCCTCTCTTTTGCTTCCCAGGAGATTGCTTTTAAATCAAAAGACACAAGCTCTTAGTTGTTTTCTTCCGTGATGTGGGGACTATAGTCAAGACAATTGTCCCCTATGTGGCATGTGCCTAGAGGCAATCTGTTTGGGTACTTTCTTCCCTTGAGGACAGGGCTGGGTCCACTAGACCCCAGGAAACACAGGGGGGAAGGGAGGGCCATGGTGGAAAGAACAGGGCTCTGCACACAATCCTGGTATCAAACCCACACCTTTGCCCAGAGCTGTTTAATTCCCCTGAGCCTCTGGGAGCCAGGGACAAACCTCACCTCCCTCCCAATGCTTCTGTGAGCATCACAAGAGCTAAAACATGACCTGCACTGGGGAAACTGACACTCCAGGACTTACGCATCCATTAATTCACAAAACATGTGAGAATACAACTCTGGGTCAGACTCTAGGGTAGGTGCGAGAGACGTAAAGACATGGAAGATGTGGCACCTGCCTGGAAGGAAAACAGTAATGCAGATGATTGATTACAGTGGGAAGAGCAAGGTCGTTCAAGTTCTGAGAGGACGGGGCGCCTGAAGGCTCGGTCGGTTGGGTGTCCGACTTTGGCTCAGGTCATGATCTCACGCTGAGATCTCACTCGTGAGTTTGTGAGTTCGAGCCCCGCATCAGGCTCTGTGCTGACAGCCTGGAGCCTGCTTCAGATTCTGTGTCTCCCTCGCTCTCTGCCCCTCCCCCACTCATGCTCCCTCTCTCTCTCTCTCTCTCTCTCAAAAATAAATATTTGTTAAAATGTGTAAGTTCTGAGAGGATAACATTCTGTGATCTAGAATTCGCTACCCAGCAATATTATCAATTATGAATGTGAAACACATATTTTTATAGTGTTTACTAACCACACACTATATATGCCAAAAAAAAAAAAAAGAAAAGAAAAGAAAAGAAAGAAAGAAAAAAATCAAAATCACCCAAGAAAAAGAAAACTACTTCCCTCAAAAAGATCTACACAAAAAAGGCTGGGATGTCTGGAAGATTCTTGGTGGGGCAGCAAAGTTTTAATGACATAGGAACACACTTTCTTCCCAGTGGGCCCCACCGCAAGGTTATTCCTTCAGAGAACCGCGCTGACATAATCATTATATAAACAGGATGTGTATCTGCTGCCACCTCTTAAGATCCACTTCTCAAAAAAGCACAAAAGTACAGATACAAAAAAGGAGTAAACAGTATAAATGATATAACCATGATGACAAGAGAACAGAGAGCACTACATCTGTCATCTTTTATAGAACTGACCAAGGTGAGTTGGCCAAAGTTGGTATGACAAGAAATAGCGGCAGAGCGGAAACCACTGAAAGAAAATGGAACACGGACGCCTGGGTGGCTCAGTCGGTTGAGTGTCCAACTCCTGATCTGGGCTCAGGTCATGATCTTGCAGTTTGTGATTTAAGCCCTGCATTAGGCTCAGCGCTGACAGTACAGAGCCTGCTTGGGATTCTTTCTGTCTCTCTCTCTTTCAAAATAAATAAATAAGCTTATGAAAAAGAAAGAAAATGGAACAGTAGGAGGCACTGGGAAGAAGAGCTGGGGAGTGATGAGCAAAGATTCTCTCCTCATCCATTTTACATTCTCCTGTACTAGGCAAATCTTTAAAAATTATGTGTGTTTATCATTTCAATGGTTTAAAAACTGTCATGGGAAACATCTTCTCTGCTAAAATATACCAAATCCACAAGACCAACACTGAATTTGCCAACATTTGCTCTTCCCAATCACAGGAAGGGCTCGGAGGGGGCTAGCCTAGATAACTTCAGGAGGCCCTCCCAGAAGTGAAAGGTCTATCCAAGGGAATATGCAAACTGGAGAAACTTCCTTCGGTTAAGATAAAGACACGGACGTCAAGTCCGTCCTACACGATGGAACCCAGAAGTAAACAAGACGGACACAGGATCTCCTCCAGGAGAAGCAGCAGCAGGTAAAGCTGAACGGGAGGAACTGGTGGTGGCCAGAGGGGCAGGAGTGGGGGGTATTGGCGGAACAGGGGAAGAAGATTGAGGGGTGCAATCTTCTAGTTCCAAACCAGTCACAGGGGTGTAAGGTACAGCAAAGGGGACACAGACAGTAACAGGAGTAATGTTGTATGGTGGCCACACTTACCAGGATGAGCATGGAGTCACATACACAGTAATGTACTCAATCACTGTACTGTACACCCAGAACTAGTATTATATTGTATGGCAACTACAGTTCCATTTTTTTGTGTGTGTTTATTTTTTTGATAGAGCACAAAAGGGAGAGGGGCAGAGAGAGAGGGAGACACAGAATCTGAAGCAGGCTCCAGGCTCTGAGCTGTCAGCACAGCACTTGATGTGGGGCTCAAACCCATGAACCGCGAGATTATGACCTGAGTCAAAGTCGGCCGCTTAACCGACTGAGCCACGCAGGTGCCCCTACTTCCTTTTTTTTTTTTTTTTATAATTAAAAGAAGAAGAAAAAGCAGCAGCAGCAGGAGCAGCAGCAGCAGCAGCAGCAGCAGCAGCTGAGTAAAGATCTCTGCGGTGACCAAAGGGGCAAAAGATGGTCAAGGGGGAGCTTGCAAATGCACTCGCCAGTCCCTGAGAGTGAGTTGCCACCAGGGGAAGATGGGTGGTGCTCGCTGCCACCAGGGGAAGATGGGTGGTGCTCGGCGGAAGAGACATTCTGAGACGGTGGGAGAGGTGTGGGGGCCTGAAGGCGAGAGGCGGCCCCTCTAAGTCACAGAAGCAGGAAATCAAGGAATGTGTAAGCGAAGAACCAAGACACAGAGGACAAAAAGGACTGAATCCCAGTTTGTTCCGACGCGGGCCAGTGGTTTCTGGTCGTCCACAATGACGGGGAAAAGCAGATTCTGAGCAATTCTAGAGTAGGTCCGTGGCAGGGGCCAGTTTAAAAGGCAGCGCTTGACCGAGAGGGTCAAGAGTCTTTTCCGCATCTGGTGCTCTGCTGTTTACGGTCTCGTTACAGTAAAAGGCATTCACAGGTTTGCTTCTGACATTGGCTTACTCAATCTGATTTTTATTTTATGCTCCTCATCTAAAAGTTCTCCAACTACAGGCATTTTCAGCACTTGCCTTCACAGGCTGAGAAGGAAGTACGTGGGTCAACGGGTCTCTAGAGCGCGCATCCGGATCTTCTCCGCGCTCCACCCTGCGTACAGCGTAAACACATCTGGGGCTTAAGAGCCAGAATGGACGTGTGTGTTTTTCCCAACAAAATGCCTCACTTGAGGTGAGAAAACAGAGGCAGATGCTGGGCTCTGGACGGGTATTTAGTGAAGGGAAGGGTGAACGAAGTCATCTCCAAGGTACCAGCAGAGCCTGAACCAGAACCCTTGGCTGCTAGCTGCCTGGGGAGCCAGCCCCCTCGCCTCCCATGGCTCCCGCTGCCTCCAAGGCATCTTTCCACAGGAGCAGAGAAAACACTTGCCCCACAATGATAAACAAATGTGCAAGCAGTCTGACAAAGCAATGGGTCCTGGAATACAGTCAGGTTACTCAGAATTCTCCGTCTCCAAAGGGCACCCCTCCTTTCCCCTAACATAATGAGCTCATTCAGTCACTTGGAGAAAGCACTAATTTGCGACAATTATGTGGAATCTGAAAAACGTAACTCTGATGTATGCTTTAGCACTTCATACAGAGGCAGGAATTCCCAGGAGCTCCTACATTGTCAAGAAGACTGCGATGGACTCTCACAGACAGAAAAGACTAGAAAGAAGAAACGAGCCAAAGGGTTTTTTTCCCTGCAGGTGAAAAACGCCAAATTGCAAATAATCTGTAGACAAGACCGACCCAAATCTCGTAAGGGCAAAGTGGCTTTGAGGACAAAGTGGCTCTGGAGAACTGTTTTCTCTAATTACAGAACATTCTTGATAAAATGAGAATGGTAACAACACCTGCCTTTCAGGGACGTTTCAAGCATCAGTGTTTATTTATGGGGACTAAATACCTATTAGGGGGGATTTTCAATGTTTAAGCATCCACTGTAAAGAAAGATTCTTCAAACACCGTGCGAACCTGTATTTATCTATTCAGATTTCACGCGGCCCAACCAAATCTCTCCCTCAAGCAAATTTATGTCTGTCCAGTTTCCAGGATCTAAGCCCTAGTTTTGTCCAGTTATCACCCATAAAGTCCTTGAATATTCTGGACACTGATTCTACCAGAGGAAAGAAAAGAAGCACCGTGCCACCTTACCAATGCAAGCAGCGGAGAAACTGACATCCACTTCCATCAGAGTGGCCACCCGCCCCGGGGGAGGCATGGCTGTGGTGCCAGCGCTCCCGGGGTCTGAGTCCCCTCACTAAAGTTGAGAGACCTCTCGACCATAAGGGCACCCCATAATCTTACTTTTAACTAGAGGACCTGAATTTCTGTGTGTATACTTATGCCATTTTTAATCATATTTTTGCCCCTTATTTTCTTTAAAAGTATTAACTGTTAAAAAAAAAAAGAAAAAGAATGGGGCACCTGAGTGATTTAGTTGGTTACGCATCCAACTCTCGGTTTTGACGCCGGCCATGGTCTCACGGTTGGTGGGACCGAGCCCTGGGTCAGGCTCTGCACAGACAGCATGGAGCCTGTTTGAAATGTTCCCTTTCTTCCTCTCTCTGTCCCACCCCTGCTTGTGCTGTCTTTCTCAAAAAGAAATAAACAAACTAAGAAAAGAAGAATCCTTCCTTTAAAAAAAAAATTCTGAACTAAACATTTTAGACCTGTGCATTTTATTGCATATTAATTATATCCCAATTTTTTAAATCTCTGAACAACCATTTGAAAAGCATGGAAGGTCAAAGGCACCTGGGTGGCTCAGTCGGTTGAGCATCTGGCTCTTAATTTCAGCTCAGGTCATGATCTCAGGGTTGTGGGATAGAGCCTGGCTTTGGGCTCCGCACTGAACATGGAGCCTGCCTAAGATTCTCCCCACCCCCCACCTCTCTCTCTCTCTCTCTCTCTCTCTCTCTCTCTCTCTCGTTCTCTCTCTGCCCCTCCCCCTAGCTCACACATGCTCTCTCTTAAAAAAAAAAAAAGCACGGAGGCAATCCAAAATATTAACAGTGATTGCTTCTGGATGGTGGGATCATGGCTCACGTTTTCTTCTGTAAATTTGCACTTTTCCTAATCTTTATCATTTTCTGTAATGAACACCCCCCCAGGGTTTCTATACCTATATCTGGTTGTTCCATGAAGATAAAACATGGGACAGTATCTATCTTCTGAAGGAAGGGTTATGGGTCATAAGGGAAGTAAGTCAAGTTCTCCTTCTACAGCAGGCATGTGGTTCAGTGTCTCCATGGGATGTGAGAGCAGGTCAGACGCTCAGGCAGGGGGGAGAGGGGGAGGGGATGGATGGAAATATAAGGGTTCAGCTCTGATCCTGGTTCTCTCACTGAACTGGTGGGCAGGTCACAGAGCCCCGGCTGCCGCACCCTGAAACGGGAGGAGCATGCATCCTGTCTGCCTCAACGGGGCTGCGTGAGCGGTAAGTTCAAGCGCTGAGGTCTACACGGCGCAGAGGTAATGAAGGTGGCAATACCGTCTCACATGAGGTGGAGAGTCAGAAAACACTCTTTCCCAAAAGTCAGATTTATGACTTCCAGGTCTGTGAGAAGCAGCAAGAAAAGCCACTGCGAGAACGACTCTGCCCTTTTAAATCAAGCGCCGAGAACTCTTACCTATTGGTGTGGTGGTAGTGATTCTGCAGAGCGTAGGATGCACACTGTGTGTTTAACCGCTTTCTCTCCACCTCCTTCCAGCTATCTTCGGTCCACTTTCTCTTGATCGGCTTCTCCTCGTGTTTTTTTCCCACATAATCAGCATAGGTCTGGATCCGATAGCTTTCTGCATATTTGCTGGTATTGACAGCTACAAGGAAATGAAAAAATCCATATAAAAAAGTCTGGCCCCGCCCCCAGAGATGACAGTTTCTTTTTTCTTTTTTTAATTTTTTAATGTTTATTTTTGAGAGACAAGAGTGAGCAGGGGAGGGACAGAGAGAGAAGGAGATACAGAATCCGAAGCAGGCTCCAGACTCTGAGCTAGCTGTCAGCACAGAGAGCGATGCAGGGCTCCAACCCACCAACTGCGAAATTATGACCTGAGCCCAAGTTGATGCTTAACCGACTGAGCCACCCAGGTGCCCCCAGAGATGACACTTTCGAAAGGTGGCCTGAAGTAGTCAAAGAAACCAGAGATTCAGGTCTGAGTTCTGACCCCCAGCTCTGCCATTTAGAAGCCAGGCGGCCTTGGGAATGTCCCACAGGCTCCCCAAATCTGTTTTCCCATCAGGAGAAAAGAGAGCCATTATACCCCCATCTTCCTGATGGCGTGCAAGTGCTCTGTAAACTATAAAGAACTATAATGAGGTAGGGAAAGCATATTTGCAGGCAACATTACTGGCTTGAACATGACTCGTTTTCAGAGTAAGAAAATGGGGGGAAATAACACTAAGGGAAAACTGTAAACTTTTCCTTATTAAAAAATAAAAAAGATGACAAAAGCAGTATCGACCGCCATGTCTGATACAGAAGGTCTACCCCATGTCCATGCCCTGTGCTCTCCATACGTGACGTCTAACCGTACAACACGTTCCCAAGGGAGGCACAGATGGGCGGCGGCCGCAGGCCACACGGTGGGTTGGTGGCAGTGCTGGGAAGCAACACCGGGCTGCCTGGACCCGAAGGCCCGGGCCTTTCTTATCACTCTGCAAACTGAAGACATTCCGGAAGCAGGCCTCTCCGCCTTCCACTTCTAAAGACTGCTAATTCTCTGTCATGCGCCTCTGGCCGGCAGGAGCACTTGAAAGCTGGGGATTATTCCTCCTTGGCGTTGACATTTCACTAAGGCCAGGCCAGTTTTCTTAGAGTCGTTGCTGCCTGCTCTTCAGAAGCCAGTGGACAGAAGGCGCCGGGAGCACGGGACTGAGGACCCCGGGAAGACCTGCTGGTGGACGGGCGGCCATTTTGCTGGCTCTGGCTTCTGCAGCTCGAGCAGAGACCCTCCTGGCCCATGGTCACCACCAACAGTGACCACTCACACACTTGGTGAGACAGCGAGGGCCTGGCCATCCCTGCAGGGGCCATTAAGGGCAGATTGCTACCTGGGCAGCTGCAAAAGCACCAGGATGTCTAAAAGAGGGTCTGTGTCCCCACTCCTGACAAAGTCCCCTGTGCAAAGTAGTCCTCACTAAATACCATGTGAAAGAATGCTCCGCAGTGACAAGCACGCGGCCCGTAAGCGCATGAGAACCAGAAAGGGGACTCCAGTACATCGGGGACCTTAAATCAGAGGGAAAGACATCTGTATGTAGTAGATGCTCCACGTGTCTGACACCTAACACTTTTCATTATTGCTCTAAGTGGGCCAGATATGCCTAAAACTTGTAAGCACAACAGTAATTTACAGACTGTCATGCCCTAAAGGTTTGGCCATCTAAGGAGCAAAACTTAACAACAACAAAACAAGAAAGAAAAAATAGCTCCACTCTAAAAAAACAGATTTTTACTAAAGTTTGCTGTAAATTCAAATATCCACTCTAGAGCTAAAGAGGAAAAAGCGGGAAGTTCTCCGGGTATTACAGACCTTCCCTATTATACCACGTCTCCCAAAGAAGGAGAGCGGGCTGCTGAGATGTGAGCTCAAGGCAGCGTGCCCGGACTCACTCGCGAGGAGATAAACAGAAAAAGCATCCAGTTCTGGAGACGCACTGCAGGCCAAAGTCACCCCGAGCACAGAACCAGAGAAAGAGGATCCTTTCTTGAAAATCTTGTTCCCAGGGACAGCTCCTTCCAGCGCTTTCAGTGGACCGCATTTCGGACTTTTTCCACTCATTTACCACCCAACCGCTTACACATCCCACAAACATCAACCGCCCATGCTTCCCATCTGGCCACTGATCGCTGTCCCGGGGACCATGTCGGATATTTGGTAGACGAGACACAATTTCCACTCTCTTAAGCTTTATCCTGTCACGTGCAAATGTCATGTGGAGGGGATTTCACTACAAGCGTAAGACTACCTTACTAACACAGGTTAAGCTTCCAGCATGATCCATAACGAGCACCCAGAGAGTCCACCATCATTATTGGGTCCTGATTGTTGGCCAACGAGCAGCCCTCAGATTTCCTTCTCTTAAGTTCCATTCCTTCTTCCAGTAGGTTTATTTTGCACGCATGCCCCAAAGAGATGACATCTGCAATAATCCCTCTCTCGAGTTTCGTTTGGACTCCCAAGTAAAAGAGTGGGCTGGAGTCAATATCCCCCATGAAAGCAAAGGTGATGATAGGGTCATAAAGGAGCTAAGATGATCTATTTAACAGCATCCGGTCGTTTCCAAAGTTCAGCTTGCAGCCCCGTGGACAAATGTTACAAACAGCTCCCTGACCGCGGTAGGGAATGCATCTGCGCACATGTGGAATTAGGATCACTTAAAAGGGGAAACAAATAACAAGCCACTTTTCGCCACTGGCCTTCACATGGCAGTCATTTACCAGCATTCCTTCACGTCCCAGCCGCTCGGAGCTCTGGGCCTTTCATCTGGAAGCCAAGCGCTGGCTCGCAGCCACCCCTCCCCGAACGGATGAATCAGCAGAATGAATTGGCTGTCAGCTGTGTCCTCCAGTGGTTCCAGCTCGCCTGTCAGAGCGGCGTGGAGCGCGCGGCTCGGTAATACTAACCTTTCCCAAATTTGTCAGGGAAACGATTCAAGGCCACCTTTTGGTCGTGCCACTTGGTTGGAGCCTCTGGGGAGGCGCGCATGCCCGTGGCTGTCCCCGCCTCCTTGTAGGAGAGCCAGGACAGCCCTCCACCCTGGAGTCTCCTCTTCCCCTTCCCCCCTCCCCCGCCCCGTCCACCAGGTCCGATCATCTCCTGACACTGCACGCATCATGGCATTTCATTGTCACCAGGGCCCCGCAGGAAAGTGATGCTGTAGTCACCACCCAGGGACAGAGACTGACAGGGAAGCCAGGCTGCTGGCCTAAGGTCTTGTAGGTAAGCGACAAAACTGGTTTGAAACCAAAACGAGATTGTTCTGTGTGATATTGCCATGGTCCACCATAGATCTGTATGTATTTATGTGGCCATTTAGACTGACACTTGTCTTCTAAAATGTTTCCTTTACTAGGAGTTTTAAAGAATAGATTTTTGCCCCCCTAAAAATCAAGAACTTTCCATTACTATCCAGCAAAGCCTCTCCAACTAAGTTAATGGATACATTATGATTATGGACGAGATGACTTAAGATATAGATTCCTTTCTAAACTGATCTGTAGATTTACTGCAACTCCAATAAAAAGAAATTCTCCATTTTAATAAAACATTGAAAATATTAAAAATGAAATTAAAATAACCTCAACAGAAAACAGAATGGGGCGAGTCAGGGACTGGGGGAGGGGGTCAAGGACAAAGGGCATGAGGGAATTTTGGGGGCAATGGAACCGTATCTTGATTGTGGCAGTGGTTACAGGACTGTATGCATTTGCTGAAACAGAGAGCTGCACAGAGAGGGTGTTTTTACTCTAAAAAAATTATACCCCAATTATTCTGTGGAACTGGAAAGACTGATTCCAAAAGTTAAACAGAAGAACAAATGGGCCAATAATGGCCCAGACATTTCTGAAGAAGAATAAGAAAGGGGATTTGCCTTGCTAACTATGAAAGCTTCCTGTAAAGCCAAAGTAATTAAGACGGTATATTAATGGTACAGAGATAAACAAACTGACCAATGGCACAAAAGAGCCTAGAAACAGACTTATGCATCTGTGAAACTTTCATTTTTGACAGAGACAGCATGACAGAGAATGTGGGAAAGGAAAAGTCGGAAAAATTGTTTATCCATAGGAAAAAATAATGAAATTGGATTCTTAGTCACACTATGCCGAAAAATCAACTCCAGATGGATGAAAAACTGAAATGTCAAAAGCAAACTTTGAAAACTTGAAAAGAAAATATAAGTGCATATCTTTCTGAGCTTGAAATAGGAAAGAATCTATGAAATAATGTTAAGCATTCATATAGGTCAATTAGTAGGACTACATTAAATAAAGATCGGTCCTTCAGTAGACACTTTAGAGAGCAAAGACAATCCACAAACTGGGAGATGTTGGTAACACGTGGAACTGGCGAAGGTTTAGCACCAGAGTATGTAAAAACACCTACAGACCCGGAAGAAAACACCCAACACAAAAATGGGCAAAAGACATGAAAAGCACGCACAGTCATCTCACAAAAAAGGAAGCACAGAAGGCCAAGTGGTCGTCTAAAGAGACACTCAGGCCTACGCAAAGGTCAACTCTGAGCACAAGAGGATCCAATTTTGTGCCTGTTTTGTTGGCAACAATTGAAAAGACCATGGGGGAAGGGAAAGGGAAAAATAGTTACAAACAGAGAGGGAGGGAAGCAAACCATAAGAGACTCTTAAATACAGAGCACAAACTGAGGGTTCATGGGTTGGGGGGAAGAGAGAGAATATGGGTGATGGGCACTGAGAAGGGCACTTGTTGGGATGAGCGCTGGGTGTTGATGAATCACGGGAATCTACCCCAAAACCAAAAGCATGCTGCATACACTGTATGTTAGCTACCTGACAATAAATTACATTAACAAAATAATTATTTTTAAAAAACACAAGAATGCAAATGAAAGCACTGAAGGCCCAAGGAAGAGGAAGCACAGAAATACTGAAGGAGGCAGAGGGGACGGGATTCTGTCATCGCAGCTTCCCCGAGGCCCCCCATGGAGCGGCTGGCCCACGGGAGGCCCTGGGTAAGAGCAGGCGGCCGGGGACCAGGCTCCGGAGAGCTGAGTGCTCCCAAGCCCCACTCAGGCTCCTCAGCGCCGCCAGCACAGGCGGCACCCCGGCGTGTTGCCAAGGCCGAGAGAAGGAAGTGTGTGTGGCCCTGGCTGTGCCACCTGCAGCCCGTGCCCACGACCATGCTCTCCACATCGCCTGCTCCACTGAAGACAGACAGACGAGCCCTCTGCCCGCCGCTCCCATGCCTCACTTCGCCTCCTGGCTCTCTAAAGCCGAGGAAGCGGCAAGGAAAGCCAGCTCTACAAAGCGGGAGAAGGCTGACACATGGACAGGATGACACTTACTTAAAACCCATGCAAAGAAAGGGAGGCAACGAAGTGGGAAAACCAGATGTTCTGAGGCCACAGAGGCCTGATTTCAACTCCTGCCCAAATCCAAACTTGCTCCCTGGCTTCTTTTCTTTAACCGTATAATGGGCTTGTCTACTTACTTTATAAGTCAGCGAGGAAGTGTGGAGAGCGTGCATGCAAAGCTTTCGGCACAGGGCCTGGCACACAGCGGGTGCCTCATTAAGGAGGCCACTGCTGTTAAATCACAAAACAGTTCGGACAAAGAGAACGGCGCCTCAGCCCACACGAGGCGCTCTGCAGCGGACACGGACAAAGCGGTAGGTGTCTACAGCTGACGCCCTGGCGTGCCCGAAGGGAGCATGGCCTGACATCGGTGAGTCTGCACCAGCTCATGGAACACGTCGTCATCTAGAACCCGACGCAAACCAGCACACCCTTTCCCATGCAAAAGCGTGGAAACAAAATGGAAAACAGAGGGAACAGAGGGGTCGATGTATCAACCACACTTGGCAAGAATAAAAGCAAAATGGCCGTAAGTATCGTTTTCCAAAATTGTACTGAGGCTAAAGTAAGTCCAATCATTGGCACTAACTCTGCTGACCAGACCATCGTCAGCTTTACAGATGTTCACCTCAATCATTCATTCAACAAACACATGCGCTGGGGGGGGGGGGAGAAGAAATGGGACATTCTCCACCGTGAAAAGGCCCACAATCGAGAGGAGGACAGGAAGGGAACAGGTTGGTAGCAAACACCAGGTAGGCAAGGATCCAGGCATGAAGATGGTCACATGAGGAGGGGCAGGAGGGAAGGAGAGGGGAGGACAAACACCAACTGGTGAGAGGCGGCCTGTGGGGGCGAGGCTGTGGGCCTCCGAGGCCTATGCCAGCCGCCTCGGCATCGAATGAACGAGGTCACTAAGGAACACTGCCTCCATTAACCAGCCTGGTAGTGTTTGTTCGCCTTCTTTTCACAGTTCCTAGCTGAAAAGTCAATGAGAAATAAATAAAGCTACCATTTACTGAGTATTTACTGTCTATAAGAACTACACTAACTGCTCTACAAACAAATGTACTTAGTTCTCACTCGGTCACTTCTTCGCCCATCCATGAGTTTTTTTGAATACAGACACTGATGTATTAAATTCTCATTTGTTCATTCATTCATCTATCCATTCATTCAGGAACAAACACACCATCTTCTAAGCCTCAGCAACTGGGGCTGGGAGGGTGGGTCAGGGACACAGGCCCTGTGTTCACCCGGAGAGAGCCTGTGCACAGAGTGACCCACGTGTGAGGAGGTCTGGAAGTGGAGAGGCGCCCTGGGGGCTTCACGGGGCGCTCATCAGGCCCAGGATGCAGGGTCAGTTCCCTAAGGAAAAAAATGGGGGTCTTTCCCAACACTTGAAGGTTGGGAGAGTCCTGGGGGTGGGGACTGTGTTGCAGGCAGAAGGAACGTGATGTGACCAATCTCCGAGTGAGGAGGCATAGCCTTGACCGAGGAAGTAGATGACCACCATGGTGGAGACCGAGGAGCAGGCAGAGAGGGGCCCAGGGCGAAGCTAGAGCGAGGGGCACAGCGCAAAGGCCGGAGGCCACAACGGGAGCCACCAGAGGGGGTTTAGTTATGGGGAAGGGACATGATCTGACATGTGTTTCTACAGGACCACTGTCCCTGAAGGGGCAGGTACAGGAAGAGAAATGGATACAGGCCAGAGTAAGAGAAGTCGTACCAGAACTCCAAGGAACGCCAACATTTCCCTGTCATACACATGGGGAAGGGCAGGCACGGGCACCAGGGAAGCCTCGGGCCAAGGGAAGGGGACTGACCTAAAGAACAGGGCCTGGAGAGTTCAACACAAGCAATAGGTCAGGGGGCTGGGTGACCAAGACAAGGGGAGGGGAGAGTCTGGGGGCTTTACAGCACAAAGGTCACTGAGACACGTGCAAGATTGGTTGAATGGTGTCCACCAAACAGATGACAGGGAGGAGGGGCATGGGTGACACATGCAGAGCACAGGACGTTGCAGAAGGAAAGGAATCACCAGGAGCAAAGGCGAACTGGGATCTCAGGGGTTTCTTGAAAAGACAGAAGGGATTCAGCAGGTTTGCACGCTGTTGGGAAAAAGTTAATGGGTGGGCACAGGGACGAGGCTCAGCGCCACGCCACCGTGAGGACCTGCCCCTCACGGCCATCCACAAAGCAGCTGCTCCGAACCTTAGCTCGGCCAACAAACAGAAGAAGGTCTCAAGGGCTGGCCCAGCAACTCGGAAGCGGTGCGGAGGCGCGCAGGCGGGGGGAAGCGATCTGATGATGAGGGCACACAGGAGCGGCCCGACTTCCAAGGAAGTTTAAAAGTGAGAGTTCCATAGAGGAGGAGGGAGGGGGGTGAGAGAGAGAGAGAATGCCCCCCCTTTTATTTAAGACAAATACACAACTTAAAATAGGACTTGGAAGCGGTCCCGTACTTGCTAGGGAACGTGACAGACGGCTCAAAGACCTAAGTGATGTACGCCGCTCTTCGCACTCCCTGGGAGAAAATCAAGATTGATGTCTCAACTACACGGGAATAATTTAAAGTAAAATCAAAGATCTCCCAGATTTTGCAACACAGCAGTTTTGAAACATCAGATCCTAAACGTCAAGAACACTGAATAAATTCTACTCTAGGGAAGGCTAAATATAAATAGTACATGCCTTAGTTATACTATTTTCTAACAGTCTTTAAGGTCTGCCCATACAGATCACAAAGGAGCACACGTAAAAAATCATCACGGGTGAGAGAACAGTTACCGTGGATAAAGTACACTGTGAGCCCCCCCCCCCCACACGTTTTCCTTCATTCTGTAGAATCTCAATGTATTAATTTTAACACATGTCCCTTCATCTCTAGTCCCACCTGCACGGAAGTACCCTATCGTGACTACGACAAAACAGAGCCACAGACGAGTCGCCTACTGACATCACAGGGTCAAACAGTGGAAATGGCCAGATTTAAGTCTGCACACGGCCCCTGCACTAGAGTCTTTAGGGCCCCAAAGGCAGGAGTGTGTGGTAAGTTTTAAGCTGCTACAGGCTCACCGAACAATACCCACCTTGACTACACGCAACCCACTCTGATGTCTTCTGTTCTGGTTCTTTCTACCTTCTTTTTCATCCCGCTGTCAACCAGCACTGATTTCCTGACCCACAAACGGGCCCTGATCCCAAGCCTGAAACACTGACACTTACCATTCAGAATGGCATTTCGGGGGACAATGTGCTTTGTGTCCTCAAAGGTTAATCAACAAAAGGACTTTTGGGACACAAGCTATTCACCCGCCATGGCCTGCCTGAAAGTGAACTGCGTGCTGGCTGGAGGGAGCGGCGGGGCCCGCGGTCGGAGGAGAGTGGGCTCTCTGATCCGGACTAGCGCTCACTCACGACCCTGGAGACAGGCGCCCGCAATGAACATGCACTACACGCCCCCAGACGGTACTTCTGGCAGCGGGCTGGGCCGTTTATGAAGCACCGAGTCCGCCACAATGTTAGTGCCATTGCCATAAAGCGTAAGCGCCCCATCCCTCCTCCAGAGCCCAGAGCCCAGTCTGCAGAAAGCCTGACGGGGCAGCTACTTCTCAGATGGAAAGGTTTCAGGAATGAAAAGCTTCAAGTCTGTTTGTTTAGAAGCCAACTAGATACGGGGGATGCTGCAGTATTTACACTTTCATTAAAGGTCTCTGCTGGATGTTTTGATGTGGCTTTCATTTGATAAAGGAATTTACTTACACCGATGACTCAGCTTATTCATTAACCCAGTGAGTGAAACCGGGAGGGAAGGAGAGCCCTGGAGGGACAAGAATGACAGGCCCTTATCAGCCAGGCAGGGCCTGCAGGTGAGTCATCACCGCTGGGAGGGAGGGCGGCAGTCACCAAAGGCCTTTCTCAACAAGGGAAGGATTCCACAGACACCCCAGCCCTGTGTGTGGGGCCTGCTAACCGATTCTTGTCATGCCCCCCAGTCTGGCCCGGCTCAGTGCTCTCGTGAAGGTACCACGATGCCACCCTGTGAACCAGAACTGTCTCGAGCTCTGCCCTTCATCTCTTCTACTCTCTGCACCTGCGATGTGCCTACAGATGCAGAATGTTCTGAAATGTACTCGCCTCTTCAGTGTTTCTGGGACACCCTGCAGTGGATCTGTCACCACCAGGAAGGTTTGAAAAAATGCCAATGCGGAGCTGGGAGGGCTCCGTGACAGCATGGAGGTGGCTGGCCTCGGTATGGTGTGAGGGGTCCGCCGACAGACGGGGGGGGGGGCACACAGGGGGCACAGGTGACACATGCAGGGCATGTGACTTTGCAGAAGGAAAGAAATCATCAAGAGCAAAGGCAAACTGAGATCTTGGGGGTTTCTTAAAAAGACAGAAGGGACTCAGCAGGTTTGCACACTGTTGGGAGAAGTCAACAGGTGGGCACAGAGAAGAGGTACAGCGCAAGGCCACCGTGAGGACATGGGGGCCAGGGGGCGTGGTGGGATCACTTCTGAGAGAAGGGAGGTGTGGTGCAGAGCTTTATGAATCTGGGGGGAGGAAGCTGTAACCAGAAGTTGGCTGTCTCCTGGGTGGAGGGACCAGGACTTCCTGAGAGCACTGGGGTGCCAATTGGGAGAAGGGAGGACGGGCCACGGAGCCAGGTGCTGATGAGATGAGGACCCGGCCAGAGACATCCCAAAGGGGCAGCAAGAAAACTGGATGAGAATTATTTCCATTTCAGAGTCCCTCCCATCTTGGCATTTAACACATTCATTCTGTGCCTGCATCATTTTTCTCCTTTTAAGTTACCAACCACTCCTCTATGGACTTCACGTTCTGAAGGAGGCTGGTCACCTCTCCGTTTTCTAAGTAAGTCTGCGTCCCTGTGACAGCAGGCTGCAGGTGCCCACAATCAGTGGCCGGCCTAACGGGCAGCATTCTGATCCGAAGAGGGCATGATAGGATGTCAAAAGCTGCTGAAGCGACTCAGTGACATTTCTCTCCAGTGAAACACATCTAGGCACAGGAGAGCAATGGGGGAGCAGGAGAGAGAGAGAGGGACAGGGGGACAGAGGGATGAGGAGGGGAAGCGGGCGGGGACAGCCAGGGAGGACAGCTTTTCCCATGTGGTAAGTGTTTCAGAAGGCGGCGCCTCCCCCAAAATCAGAGAATGAGTGCGTCACTGCTCCGGAACATTTGCAGAACTTGTGAGCCTCTCTGCTAGATGGAGAGAAAGGGAGATTTATGGGTTTGTTTGTTTTTTTTTAAGTTTTACCTATTTATTTATTTTGAGAGAGACAGAGAGAGCACAAGTGGGGTAGGGACAGGGAGAAAAAGGGAGAGAGAGGATCCCAAGCAGGCTCTGCAACGCACTGTTAGCACAGAGCCTAATGTAGGGCTTGAACCCACGAAGCAGGGAGATCATGACCTGAGCTAAAAGCAAGAGTCGGACACTTAGGCAACTTAGCCACCCAAGCACCCCAAGGTAGATTTTATTTAAAAGTTAGGATTTCCTGCCTTGAGTTGTTAATACCTCTTAAATTGTGCTAAAAATTCATTTTGTTTTCTACATCCTAAGGGAAAGTAATAGAGATCTTTTTGTCTATATGAACACCCAATGCCAAATCCAACTGGTTAGATAATGGAATCAAGTCTCACATTAAAACACATTCATGGGCACCAGGGTGGCTCAGAGAGTTGAGTGCCGACTCTTAATTTTGGCTCAGGTCATGACTGCAGAGTCCTGACGTCCACCTCTGTGCTGGGCGTGGAGTCTGCTTAAGATTCTCTCTCTCCCTCTCCATCTGCCTCTCACCCCTGCTGGTGCTCAATCTCTCTCTCTCAAACAAATAAAAGTAAATAAATAAAAACACTAGCATGAGTAAAACAAAAAAAAGAAGTTAACAAAATAACCTATTTAAATAAATAATAAAACTGTTTACATGAAAAAAATTAAGAGAACAGCAAGTGTCATGACATCACTACACTTGAAGTATTTTAAATGTTCTGTGCGTTTTTATCTTAAAATCCCCAATGGCCCCAGGGTTTCCTGCAGCGTGGAAATAGTTGGCACAACTGGGGAAACTGGAAAGTCGCTTCTGAAAATCACGTATCACACAGAACACAGAATGCTGGCTAGTGCAGCATCCACGGATTTTAAGCGTATTCTGCATTTACTTTTCCACAGAAAAACGCTACTGTCCTTTAAGTTACACCTCTGAGGCCCCACATCGAGGCGCTCTCGTGCAAGGCGTCTGGATTTAAAGCATGACAACCCCAGTATGCTTGTGTAGTGGCTGAACGCACTCACCCCCGCCTTTGCATCGTACTGTGTTACAGTCGCAATGAGGAAAGACGAGTGTGTGACAGCGACTTCGCTGGGACCCAGAGGCAAAGCTCCACAACGCGCATTTTCTCAGCTAGCTCACAGACAGCGCCCTGTGCCCTATGCCAGAACAGGGCAGCAGTCAGAGGCTTTGCACACACACACACACACCCCCAAGAACAATAAGCCAGGCATTCTTCTAAGGCCACTGGCCAAAACCAAATCAGCAGCAAGGATGTGCACGGCCACAGGCTACTGCTATACAGAGCATGCTCAGTGAAACCAGCCACAGGCCCGAATCACAGATGAAGTAATGCTGGATGTAAATTAAACAATAAATACAAATAAAAAGATTAAAATGAAAATCCACAAATGAAGTAATGGTGACTACTAAACACAAAAAGCATGTTTTCAGGAACGAATTCCCCTCAGGACTTGATTTGGGAGTCAAACTGTCCAGCTGCTACTTTGAAGTGATGTGCAAATGAGAACAGAAGAGACGGCAAATGCTTAACTGCAGGTGGAGGCCTGGGACATCAAGAAGCCGGCCACAGAGCCAAGTTCATGTGCTACTTCCCCCTGAGCGCTCGGCCGGGAGCTGATAGAGGGCTTCCTGGTACCGGAGGCAGGAAAGAGATCCCCACCGCCTCGTGTGCCACATTCTGTTACAGCAGCGGAGTCCCCAGGGCTGGCTGGAAGGCTGTCCCGCGCACTCCTGAGCTCCCCCTGCACGGTCTCTCCCCACAAACATCTCCAGGCAGGGGTGAAAGGCTAGGAGCAGCTATCCGAGTGCAGCTGTGCAATTGGGGCATGTTCTTTCTCCAACTCAAGGCAAGCACAGCTGGCACACGCCATTGTTGCCAAAGAGAGCGCGGGCAGAGCCTGTGTTTGGTTCCCTGGAAGCCTGGACTGAGCACTGTTTGGATTATTTATGGAAAGGAAAACAGTGTGATCCTTCATGGCTGGAAAGACTCTAACAAGAGCGCACGCGCGGAGCAGCCCAGTGGGGTGAGCGTGTGTCCTGGGCTCGGGCAGGTCCCACTGGACTGCGTGGCTACCAGTACTCCCTCCCCAGACTCCTGGTCCCCTGTCTTTACGCCCAGGTGTTTCCTGCACTCGGCTCTGGGCAAGCGACCAGCACGGTGGAGGCGCCGACAGTGTGCACACGAGCACGGACACTAACGGTGAAGTCCGCGTTCGTCAAAGTTCCCCTTGAAAATGCCCTTTCGGGGCACTGGGGCGGCTCGGTAGATGAAGCGTCCCACTCTCGGTTCTGGGTCGGGTCATGATCTCATGGTTTCGTGGGTTTGAGCCCTGCGTCAGGTTTCGAGCTGACAGTGCGGGGCCTGCTTGGGATTCTCTGTCACCCCCGCCCCTCCCAGCCCCTCCCCACTCATGCTATCTCTGTCCCTCTCGAAATAAATAAATAAAATTTAAAAAAAAGAAAGAAAATGCCCTTCGAAGGGGCCACACTGGCATCCCCACACGGCTGTTCCTCCCTGCAGAATCAGAACACACAATGGGTTTCTTCTCTCCGGCACCGGAGGCGGAAGACGGCATGCACGTGAGGACTAGGCTGCTGGACAGTCTTGCCCAGTGGGATGCCCGCCGTGGGCAGACGAGGAGAGCCGATATTCACTCGGCAGAAGAGATCTGCATCTACCATTTCCTCTCCGACTCGCTTGGATGCAGGCGTTCACTGAGTGGAGTGACGAGCAAAACCAGTCCTGCTGCAGCAGCAAGAACAAAAAAAACACACCCTCCTCCAAATGAGTAAGTTTGAATGCTTGAATTCACTCAAGCTTAAAAATGTTAGGATGGGGGATGGTTAAGCACCCGACTTCGATTCAGGTCATGATCTCACGGTTCATGGGTTCGAGCCCCGCATCGGGCTCTTTGCTGACAGCTAGCTCAGAGCCTGGAGCCTGCTTCAGATTCTGTGTCTCCCTCTCTCTCTGCCCCTCCCCTGCCCGTGCTGTCTCTCTCTGTCCCTCAAAAATAAATAAAAAACATTAAAAAAAATGTTAGGATACAATGTGGTTGGAAAACTAGTGACTATATGATCCACGCCTCAGGCCTGTCCTCTGACCACGCAGCGGGGCCAGTTCTCAGGAGACAAGGGACGCGTTTCAGTCATCCTGGATCACCGGTGTCGTCTCTCCGGGAGAGTGTATCTGACGCGGCTACTTCTCTCTGCCCCTGAACAGCCCTGTGCCTGCAGACTTACTACACGCCGCTGAACAACCGGGACCGAACCTTCCCGGAGCATGCATTTGACCGGAGGTGAGGAAGGAAACGCTGAATAATGAATCTGATCATTTAAACCATTTTAACATTAAAATAAAAGAGATGTATTACAGAGTAGAATTTTTTAAATTTGTGACAAGGGTTTAAGTAAAACACGAGAGACGACAACTCCTTCCTTTCCCTCTCCTTCCACTCACCTCTCTTCACCCCGAGGCCCCTGAGCGTTCCTACAGGCCCTCCTCTGGTGTTAGGGGTACTACTGGAAGTTTAGGATTTTAAGAATGATGTTCTCGCACAGCGGCCCTTGGGAATACATACTGGCTGGATGAACGACCCATTCTCTGTTCTGGAAGAGCAAGCCTGGAAGAAGGAAGAAGGAACCCCCACTTCCTCCTGGCAGCAAGGAGGTGGACGTGATACACACAGAGAGCAGCCGACACGAGACACCTTGTCCTCGAGATTCACAAACGACGGTCACAGGGCTGCTGGGAGTCCTCTGTACTCAGAAGCCGTCCTGGAAAGAGCTGACTGGTGTGAGAAGAGGGTAGTGGGCAGCGCAGGATCTCCTTTTCCAGCAAAGGTGCCAGAAATGGATGCATCGTGGACAAGCCAGGAAAGGCAGGGGCAGCCTGTGCTGTGAGAGGCGCTCTAATCTGTCCGGCAGGGGTTCTGACCCACATGGGTGCGGGCACAATGGCAGGTGGGGACCCTGCCCTGCAAGCTCACACCCCGGCCCTCGCTGGCAGGACAAGTATTTGTTGGGCCGGGTGAAGGGATCCCCTTGTGTCAGTCCACTCATCTGACCGGGACAGACCAGGGCCCCAGGGAGCCTGGAGCAGCAGGGGCCACGTGCAGCAGAGCAGCAGCTGACACGTGCTGAGACCACATCCTGTGCGCTCCGCGCCACGGATGGCAGCCCCTGCCACCCGCCCTGTAGAGAGAGCACTGAAATCTGCCGGCTGACCTGTCCAAGCCTCGCGGCCTGGATGAGGCGACGCAGTGGCATTCCCAGACACGCATCCAGTCCCTCTACCCACCAAAGCAAGGGCATGGCCACGTACTGGCCACCTACCCTAACTGTCCTCGAAAGCAGGGGACACAGGGCCAGGCTGTCCGGTCTCTCTGTGTGCCTTCCTCAGCAGAGTCCACGGACTATCAGTGATGTTCTGTCTACGGGAGAAGGGGCTTCATGGCACTCATATCCCTAACCTAGTAACTCCTCTCTTACGAAACCAGTCCATGATAACAACCTAAAGTGAGGACTGATTTTTTTTTAATGCACAAAGACGCGTGCAGATCAAAATGTATATAGATATGTTTAAAAAGCCATAAACCGGGGCACCTGGGTGGCTCATCAGTTAAACGTCCATCTCTTGGTTTCAGCTCAGGTCACGATCTCATGGTTCATGAGTTCGAGCCCCACACTGGGCTCTGTGACAGTGCAGAGCCTGCTTGGGATTCTCTCTCTCTATCCCTCCCCTACTCAAGCTCTCTCTGGCTCTTAAAATAAATAAATAAAACTTTAAAAAAAACCATAAATAAACCTGCAAAATATTCCACAGTAGGGTAAAAGCTAAGTAACAGGCTACTCATATTCACTAAAAGTTACGCCTTTCAAAGGGATAATAACCAAACAGTAAATAATCAATACATTCTCTGGCTAGTTGTTTGGACAAAAGTAACTTGAATGCTTACCTCACAGGTGACAACATTGATGCACTCACACAAATATGTACTGATCATCCACTATAAGTGAGGCAGTATTTTAGGCACTGAAGATACATTTAGAATAAAAATCTCTGCTCTTCTGGTTGGTGGTTATATGGATATGTTCACTTCGAGAGAATTCATTGAGAAGTACGTTTATGATACATATACTTAAAAAATATTCTTTAATTTTGAGAAACAGAGAGAGAGAGAGAGAGAGACAGCATGAGTGGGGGAAGGGTACAAGGTGGGGGAGAACCTCAGGCAGGCTCCATGCTGCCAAGTACAGAGTCCAGACATGGAGCGTGAACTCAAGAAACCATAAGATCATGACCTGAGCCAAAATCGAGTCTTATGATTCACTCACTGAGCCACCCAGATGCCCTAACACAAGCACTTCTCTCTGTGTATGTTAAACCTCAATTTAAAAAGTCCTGACTTAATGAAGTTTGCATTCCAGCAGAAGAATACAGACACTAGGGATGCCCGTGTGGCTCAGTCACTTAAGTGCCTGACTCCTGATCTTAGCTTAGGAATTGATCTCAGAGTCATGAGTTCAAGCCCTGCATTGGGCTCTACGCTGAATATAAAACCTACTTTAAAAAAAAACAAAAAGACACAGCGCCTGGGTGGTTCAGTCAGTTAAGGATCCAACTTCGGCTCAGGTCATGATTTCATGGTTTGTGGGCTCTGTGCTGACAGCTCAGGGCCTGGAGCCTGCTTCAGATTCTGTCTCTGTCTCTCTCTGTCCCTTCCCTGCTCACACTCTGTCATTGTCTCTCAAAGCTGAATAATGTTAAAGAAAAAAAGAAGCACACAGAGACTAAACAAAAACTTGAAAATACACCTTGAATAAGTAGTGCTTTGGGAAGAAAGGACAGGGGAATGCTGAGATGGCCTCACAGCTTTAAGTGACAGAAAGCGGCTTCCTGACAAGGGGCAGATACAAATACAGAACGTGCAGTCACAGCTGAATTTCAAATAAGCAACAGATCACTTTTTAGTATTAGCACATTCCATACAATACGTGGGACACACTTACTTTAAGCAAAACCTGGCAACCCTAAATATTTGCCAATGAGTGTCATTTGAGCAAAAGTCATTCCTATTGGATTAAATACTTCATGCTTCCAGGGAAGAAGCCAAAGGTAGAAACTATGAAAGAATAAAGTAACAGCTGTTACTACGGACAAATGCAAAGCTTTGGTGTAGTCAAAGAGACCGATATGAAGAAGTACATGACAAAATGGGGTAAATATTTGCAAAAACAATACCCAGAATTAATCTGTCCGTTCCTTTCTGTGAAATGAAGGGGAAAATCATACGGTGTTTCACAGAGTTGTTAGGAAAATTTGAGAACAGCATCTAGTATTAATAACTAACAGCTAAGTATTAAAAATAAATCATAATAACAGAAGTGTACTTATAAATCAGTAAGAAAAGTACACAATTCTCAAACTAAGAAGAACCAATTAAACTTTTCTTTTAATTTTTATTTATTAGGGCGCCTGGGTGGCTCAGTTGGTTGAGCGTCCGACTTCGGCCCAGGTCATGATCTCACGGTTCATGATTTGAGCCCCGTGTCGGGCTCTGTCTATGCTGACAGCTCGGAGCCTGGAGCCTGCTTCAGATTCTGTGTCTCCCTTGCTCTCTGACCCTCCCCTGCTCATGCTCTCTCTGTCTCTCAAAAATAAAAAAATAAAAAAATTTAAAAAAAAGTTTATTTTTGAGACAGAGAGAGACAGAGCACAAGTCGGGAAGGGGTAGAGAGCAAGGGAGACACAGAATCTGAAGCAGGCCCCAGGCTCTGAGCTGTCAGCACAGAGCGTGATGCGGGGCTCGAACCCACGAACCGTGAGATCATGACCTGAGCCGAAGTTGGACGCTTCACTGGCTGTGCCACCTGGGTGCCCCTCCAATTAAATTTTTGCAAGTAACCCCAGGGCCGCCAGGACAAGACGGGCACTGAACAGAGGGCATCCTCGCACAAGCTGTACCTGTGGAGCGCTTCTTAATGAGCGGAGAGGGCAGAGGTGCCATGGGACTAGCTCACGACCCAAACATCACTGATTACGAAGCACACTGTCGCTGCGAACACGTCACCTATGTAAGACTCCGGCAAAGCTCCTACTCGGCACGTTATCAGGGACAGACAAAGCCACACGGAGGGGCCCTGCAGCAAAACACCCACTGGTCTGAACTCCTCAAACATATGGAAAACAAAAATGGGCAGGGGAAATGTTCTAGAATAAAGAACACGAAAGAGCCACGGTGACTAAATGCATGATTCTGACTGGTTCTTGTATCAAAAAATTTAAAAAAAAACTGTAAGAGACATTAACTGGGACCTAAATGTTAGATCATACCAATATCACACATTTCCTACAATGAAAAAAATATACATACGCACACATTGATATACGTTATTTTGTTATGAATATACGTGTACATGCGTGTGTGTGCACTTGTGTGCATGGAGACTGGGGAGATAAACCGGATATGACAAAGTTATATCTTATCTACAGGTTTGAAATTTTTCAAAATATAAAGTTGGGGGAAATCGCACAACCTAAACAAAATAAAATGCATCAAGTCCAACTGCAAGGAAAACAAAGAAAGAAAATACATCCTTTCCTCAGTAATTAAAGAACTGCTGATAATGTCTTTTAAAAAAAACACCTAACAATGGATGGATTATAAACAGACATAACACCTTTGCACAGGGCAATCTGACGATATGAGAAGTTCTGATGTGTAAACCTTTTGTAAAAACAAAACGAGTGTCATAGAGGTCAAGTGACACTCCAGAGACTTAGAATTTTGCGTTTGGAGTTTCTTCTTTTTTTTTCTTTTTAAAGAATTTCCTTTTAACGTTTACTTATTATTGAGAGACAGAGAAAGATACCGCATGAGCAGGGGAGAGGCAGACAGAGGAGACACAGAATCGGAAGCAGGCTCCAGGCTCCGAGCTGTCAGCACAGAGCCCAACGTGGGGCTCGAACTCACAGACCCTGAGATCATGACCTGAGCTGAAGTTGGACACTTAAGTGACTGAGCCACCCAGGCGCCCTGGAGTTTCTTCTTTCACACAATATTGTTGTCCCCAAAGAAGTCTGAGAGTGTTACTGATTTCTCACACTGTTACTGAAAACAGCAAAACCTAAAGTTCTGTGTATCATATGATTCTACCCACAGAAGATAAAGAGGCAAAATACAGCAAGAAATATCCCTGAAGGTCATCATTTCTAGATGATTTTTTTTTATTCTGTTGGTGTGTTGTGTGTCTCTACTCAATTTTCTATAATGAGCATGTACATACTCAGGGCACCTGATTGGCTCAGTCCATTCTACTTCTGACTTTGGCTCAGGTCATTATCTTGAGGTTCGTGAGTTTGAGCCCCACATCTGACTGAATCCTGCACTGGGCTCTGTGCTGACAGCTCAGAGCCTGGAGCCTGCTTCAGATTCTTTGTCTTCCTCTCTCTCTCTCTCTTTCAAAAATAAGTAAAAAGTTTAAAATTTTTTATAATGAGTGTACATTCAATTTTTTTTTAAAGTATTTTTAGAAGCATCTGAGTGGCTTAGTCCGTTAAGCGTCCAACTCTTAGTTTCAGCTGAGGCCATGATCTCACGGCTCACGGGTTTGAGCCCTGTGTCAGTAGAGAGCCTGCTTGAGATTCTGTCTCTCCCTCTCTCTCTGGCCCACCTGCTCGTGGCATCTCTGTCTCCCTCAAAATGAATAAATCAACTTGAAAAATAAGTAAGTAAATAAATAAATAAATAGGGGCACCCGGGTGGCTCAGTCAGTTGAGCCTCCGACTTTGGCTCAGGTCCTGATCTCACTGCTCGTGAGTTTAACCCCCGTGTCGGGCTCTTTGCTGACAGCTCAGAGCCTGGAGTCGCTTTGGATTCTGTGTCCCCCTTTCTCTCTGCCCCTCCCTCCCTCTTTCTCGAAAATGAATAAACATTAAAAGAATTTTTTTAAGTAAAGTATTTTTTAAAAATAAAAGACAAAAAAACATTTGGCATTCTTAGACTTCAAACAGTGGAATTTTTGTTACCGAAGTTACCCTGTCAGGTGACTGCAAGCTGGGGGCAGGGAACACAGGCTCATGCTCCCACAGGGCTGTCCTCTGCAGTAATTAGGAGGGAGCCCTGTTTAAAAAGAAAACTTTTTACCTGGCCATGGTACAGCAAAGGTTCTGAAAGTTATAGAGGAAGGTTCTGAGTAATGAATACGTTTACACGTATTATTATTAATATGCTGAAATGCTAGACACTCAAAAGGATTGATTTAATGCCAGCCAACACCAAAATAAATGCAGTCTCAATATTTCATTTAATTAATCTGGTGCTTGGCTGTAGCTCAACCTCAAAAATTCTAATTGAGACACAACCAGAATCTCACAATTCATTTCATTTATGACTACTGACTGGCCTAAGACATCACAAAGGAAATGGAAGTCGCTCTATCATTTCTTTTTTAAAATGTTTTTTTTTAATTTGAGAGAGAGAGAGAGAGAATCCCAAGCAGGCTCTATCTCAGCATGGAGCCTGACGCAGTGCTCAATCCCATGACCACAAGATCATGAGCAGAGCCGAAATCAAGAACTGGATTCTCAACTGACTGAGCTACCCAGGCACCCCTCTATCATTTCTTTTCTTTTCTTTTCTTTTTCTCTTTTTATTTATTTTTTAAAGAGAAAGAGAGAAAAAAAAATGTGAGCAGGGGAAGGGTAGAGAGAGAAGGTAACACAGAATCTGAAGGAGGCTCCAGGCTCTGAGCTGTCAGCACAGAGCCCGACACGGGGCTTGAACTCACAAACCCTGAGATCATGACCTGAGCTGAAGTCGAATGCTCAATTGACTGAGCCACCCATGTGCCACTATCATTTCTGAATATATGCAAGTCAATATCTTAAGTTGAGAATTTCTACATGTGAGATAGAATTCAAAAATTACTCTTAGAAGTATACTGTTCTGAGAATAATAAAGTTATCACGAGAATGCAGGAGGTAAAATTTCCAAAGAATAAGCTAAATGACGAATAAATAAAAATTAGTCTGAAACAATATGTAAAATTTGTCATAAAATAAACCATTTAGTGGACTTTGAGGTGGACTCTCAACAAAGGCCTCTCTACTGAGACCGGAGCCTGTCCTCAGAGGCTTCGAGCCACCACAGGAAAGAAGTAAACAGTGTGTCTGCCTGCCTGTCTGACCTCACTGATTAGTCCCCTTGTCCATCCAGACAAGGACACCACCGCACAGATTGGGTGTCTGACTCCAGCCTTCTTCGTGGGAATGTTGTCATTAGGCTGGCCAGGCTGCTTCCCCTCGGAAAGAACAAACAGTGTGCACTTAAGAGTTACTGAACTAGGAGGCTGGCTCAGTAAGCTGAGTGTCCAGACTTCGGCTCAGGTCATGATCTCACAGTTCGTGGGTTTGAGCCCTGCGTCGGGCTCAGTGCTGACAGCTCAGAGCCTGGAGCCTGCTTCAGATTCTCTGTCTTCCTCTCTTTCTGCCCCTCCCCTGCTCATGTTCTATCTCTCAAAAATAAATATAAAAGAAAGTTTGTTTGTTTTTTAAAAGTTACTGAACTGGTGGTGGCCAGAGGGGAAGAAAAGGCTTTATTCAAAAAATATGATTTACTGCATGATTAGTTAGTAGGTTTCTCTTCAGCTAGAAGAGACTTTGAAATGTTGTCACAAATGGTATAGCAGTGTAAGTACCGATCCACTTTCATGGGAAAGAATAGTTGGAGGATGAAAATTCTAAACCCTTAACTCCACCCATCACATAAGAGCTATCAAAGGAATATCAAACTGGTCATTCTTGTTATGATTTAAAACTCACAAATATGAGTTTTGAACCCCTCAAATACCTGATCAAAGATCGCAATATCTAAGAGCCCCTGAAATGCATTTTTATTTATAATATTAACTGAAAGTTAATCAGTGTTAGAGCAAAATGTATTAAAGCCAATCAAAAAATTTTACAGCAGAAGCAAAAAAACAAACAAAGGCCTACAAAATCTACTGTTCCAGGCAGAAATTCCTTTCACGAGAAAAAGTGCATTTTCTGGGCACCCGGGTGGCTCAGTCAGTGAAGCGTCCAGCTTCGACTCAGGTCATGAACTCACGGTTCGTGGGTTTGAGCCCCGTGTCGGGCTCTGTGCTGGCAGCTCACAGCCTGGGGCCTGCTTCTGATTCTGTGTCTGCCTCTCTCTCCGCCCCGCCCCTGAACACACATACACACGTGCACTCTCCTTCTCTCAAAAATAAAATATTAAAAATGTTTTGAAAAAAAAAAGAGAAAATGCATGACCCTTGTGGGGAGGTGGGGCAGATTATATAAATTTTTTCTAGTCTTGAAGGAATAAACACTTTGGCAGTGACATTCACTAGTGAGGAAGAATAGGTAAAGCGTCCTTGTTACTTCTGGTCCCTAAGAAATGGGCTTTCCAGCTCTCTGGAGTGGAGATAGGCAACTTTGCGTGCTCCCTGAGTCCTAAATTTTCTTTCAGGACAAAGTTCTAAATCCTTATCCAGAGCCCAGACACCCAATCAAAGGGCAGAAAAGTTAGAAGTTCTGAACATCACCCAATCATGAGGTTGTGCAATAAAGGTACTTTCTGGATCACTTCCCATTTCAGAGTCCCAAGACCACACAAAAATCAGATCACAAATCCTTACTCTTATTTTACCTACAATCTATACAATAATCTCCCGTAAGCTGTACAATGGTCTTCCCTTATACATAAAAAAATTTTTTTAATTCACTGCCAGTTCTGACTATGAAGCACAGACCTTGTTTATCTCCATGAGCTAACACAGGGCAGGGCGAGAAGTCCAAGGTCCTGTTATCTTTTAAAGGTCAAGGATGAGATAGCCTGGCCTGTTCTAGGGACACGGTCCATACCCCTAACATCCTGCTGGGAAATGAATGCTGTTGACCACAAAGGAGGGGGGAAGAGAGTCTAGACATATTAACGCACGTATATTCCCACTGCTGAGAAAACCCCAAGCCACATCCTATGTGATAGTTCGTTAAAAGAATTTTTTTTTCTTGGGACACATTCAAGCAACAGATGAATTACAACATGAGTCAGAGAGGGTAGCTGATAAACAGCGCATCACCCATAACATAAGCCTGAATCAACACGCTGAAATCAAGACCAAATTAAGATGGAGATCTCTTGGCTCTCGTCTGCCTCTGTGGTTACTACACTTAGCAGATTCAAGCTGACCCAAAGGGTTAAATGCATCCAAAAATTAATTCTAGAAAAACCTCCAGGGTCTAAAACTAAGTGATTTTCTTTTCTCCTTTTGGAAGGCATAAATTTCAAAGCTATTAATTGTGCGCAAAACCCAGTAAGGCCAGTAAGTTTGTCTTCCGTTCTGCAGGTAAGAGCTGGCACTCAGCTGGGCGCTTCCTAGGGGCCAGGGCAGTGCTGAGCGGGGCGCTGCTCTCATCCTCACCGACCCCCCGGGGCCTGGGACACAGGGAACGGGGCCTCCGTGGAGGGGAGATCCCTGACTTGCGGTAGAGGAGGAGCCAAGCAGGACGTCCGCTCAGTCTTACACGGGAAGAAGCCTAGGCCCGGAAAGTCGGCGCAAGCAACCGGGCGACAACAGCTGGCAACAGCCAGGCCCCAGAAGTCACGAAGGCCCGTCCACTCTGCCTTTGTGCCTTGGAGACTTTCTCTTCATCCACACGTATCTACGAAACTTGACCTTTCCAAGTGAGACTTGCACTGAAAGCAGCCATCTAATACACTTTAAAGGTTTTTCCCCCTCTTCTTTTTTTAATCTCACAACTAAAATAAACGTTTCTCTTCCAGGAGCACTTAAAAAAAATACTTTCCAGGGGGCGCCTGGGTGGCTCAGTCGGTTAAGCATCCGACTTCAGCTCAGGTCATGATCTCACTGCTCATGGGTTCAAGCCCCATGTCAGGCTCTGTGCTGACAGCTTGGAGCCTGGAGCCTGCTTCGGATTCTGTGTCTCCCTCTCTCTGCCCCTCCCCTGCTCACACTCACATACTCTCTCTCTCTGTCTAAAATAAATAAAAACATAAAAAAATACTTTCCGAACTTCAGCAAATTAAGTGTACTACTAAGAACAAAAACATCCTGGTACTGTAACCTTGCTAATACATAATGCAAACGTGAACCATTTAGTGTACATACGTTGATTTTATCCAATGGCTCTCAAAATGGCCCGGAGGGAACCACTGGTGGGCCATGAAGAACGGCTTCCATCATTGACCATCCTAACTCCCTGCTGGGTGTCCTGTGAAATCCTGTATTTGCTAAACGTCTTGTGACCGCCCATACTGCCCAGGTTGTGACCCAACGACATGACTCTGTGACTGGTGTGGCTTTTAGGACGCTCCTCAGAGCGAGGCTGGAGGTGGGCCTAGAGGGTCTGATCTGCTCGGCCGCACCCAGCTGCCCGTGAGCCTTGCTCCCACTCCCTCCGGGGGCTCCCGCTGCACTGGCCTTCTTCCAAGTCCTTGACTCCAACATGTCAGCCTTGCTTCCTCCAGCCACTGAGCCTTCGACAAAGGTGCTCTGTCTTTCTGGAACACTCCCCATCCCGTCACCAAGCTCATACACCACTCTTCCTTCGCTTTTTAGCTCAAAATTCTCTCTCCGAGAAGCCCGCCCCAACTGCCCTGGACTAGCTGAGTGGCCCCTGCTCTGCCCCCGCATACAGCGCTTTCCCCACTTTGACTAATTTAATTCCTCTCACCCCTAGCCCCCCAAATTCCATGAGGATGGGGGGCAACTGTTGCTCACCACTCACTGTATCCTGGATAGTGAGGTCAGGGCCCAGCGCACGTGCGCTCATTCAGTAACCCTCTTCGAGCGTGGTGTGCATCCGGTTCTGTTCTAGGCTCCAGGCGTCTCTCCTGGACCTTAGGTTCTAATAAGGGGAAGAGGGTGCAGGCAAAACGGAAAACCAAACAATCACGGGGCTCCGGAGAACAATTCGGCAAGGAAGTGGGCGGGGACAAAGAGTTACTTATCAATACAGTGAGGCAAGGCCAAGGCAGCATCGCCGAGAATTTTTGAGCAATGATTCACAGGAGCTGAGGTGAGCGAGTGAGCCACCAAATTTCTGGGGAAAGATCACTCCAAGTGGAGGAAGGAGCCGGCGGACAGGCCCGCAGCAGGAGTGCACCCGGAGCAAGCAGGCCCACGGGGACACCCCACACTGATGCTCAGCACCAACGAGGTGGCCCAGGAGACCTCCGTGAAGCGGGACTGTTCGTGCCCGCAGCTGGTGGGGTGAAGCCAAGTTTTCTTCACAGAATCCCTCTGTTGGTAATGACACATCACGTGCTGGTCTGTGGGACAAACGTCTTTACAGGAGGCCCAAAGCAATGCTCATGTGTTCCTTACTTTCCCCTTGAACCAAATTTGACTGTGTCATTGTGTTAGTGAAATTCTAAAATACATACTTGCTCCTGACTCTCCCTGTGAGACGTAAGCATTTCATACAGAACTTGGACCTGTGGACTTGCAGATGCTTGCGTCCTTTTTTTTTTTATATTTTTTTAAACTTTTGTAATGTTTATTTATCTCTGAGAGGGAGAGACAGACAGAGCACGAGCAGGAGAAAGGCAGAGAGAGAGGGAGACACAGTATCCAAAGGAAGCTCCAGGCTCGAGCTATCAGCACAGAGCCCGACGCGGGGCTCAAACCCACAGACCGCGAGATCATGACCGGAGCTGAAGCGGAATGCTTAACCGACTGAGCCACCCAGACGCCCCCTCACTCCCATTTTAAACAGGGTCCCCAACATGAATGTGAAATGGCCATGACTCACCCCAGGGAGCAAATTCTCAGGTACGCTTGACTGCTGTCAGATCGCTGGATTGACAAAGGAGCCCAAGTATGTGTACAAGACCATATTTCATTGTCAATTTAATGTTTCTTCAGGGGTTTTAGTTGTAAAAAGAAAAAGAAGGTACCGCCAAAATGAGTAACAGAAGAGCACTGTGTTCAAATCCCATGGGAAGTTATTATAAAGAAGCAGTGGAAAAATGATCCCCGCAGCCAGTGAGAGCAGGCCAGACAGACATGGCTGCAAAAGAGATGAAAACCGAACCTGGAAGTTTGAAAGGAACTGAAAGAATTTAAGAGCATGACCTAACACACGAGGACAACACCACAAGTAGGAAAATTCAGAAATGAGGCGACGGTACTCAGGAGAACAGAACCCAAGAAAGAATGAGTTACAAAGGAAATGCTTTTAGAGAGGAAGACCAAACTGGGACACAGCGGCGAGTAAACTCAACATGTCTTAGGAGAGAGAAGATGAAAAGGAGGACGCGTTTTAAACCAGATTCAAAATGCCAAGAAAGAAAGTGACACAGAAGATAGGTTGGGAGGGAAAAAAGAAAAGATCCAAATGGGTTTGCGTTTGCACAGACAAAAACAAAATCAATGGAACAGAACAATCCTGAAAACTATACCTAAAAAAAAAAAAAAAAAAAAAAAGACAGGGTATCCCCCGCACAACGAAAGGACACGCTGCGGGGCGCCTGGGGGCTCAGTCAGTTGAGTGTCTGACTTCAGCTCAGGTCGGGATCTTGCAGTTTGGGAGTTTGAGCCCCGCCTCAGACTCTGTGCTGTCAGCACGGAGCCTGTGTCACATCCTCTGTCCCCCGCTCTCTCTGCACCTACTCTGCTCAACCCCCCCTTTCAAAAATAAGTAAACATTAAAAAACTACTAAAATTTTTTCTTTAAAAAAGAAAGGACAGGGGCGCTGGGTGGCTCAGTCAGGTAAGCGTCTGGCTTCGGCTCAGGTCATGATCTCACATTTCGTGAGTTCAAGCCCCGCGTCAGGCTCTGTGCTGACAGCTAGCTCAGAGCCTGGAGCCTGCTTCAGATTCTGTGTCTCCATCTCTCTCTGACCCTCCCTTGCTCACACTGTCTCTCTCTGTCTCTCAAAAATAAATAAAAGACATAAAAAATTTAAAAAAAAAAAAAGAAAGGACATTACTGCACACCTGAAAAACAGACCCCGAACAACTAGACTGAAAACATAATAAAACTCATGGACGTTAAGCAAAAGATGTTTTGGGCGTCCCGTCCAAAAGAATAAGTCGTTTAGAAGAAAACAAGGAAATGGAATACCATATTCAAAATACTCAAGGAAAGAATAATTGAACTCTTCTAAATAAAAATATGTATCTAACTAAACTGGCTTTCGAGGACAGGGGCTGGCCACAAACCCATGCCCCAGAATTCCGGGAGGATGTTTCCCACGCCTTCCTGGAAAACATACGAGAGAGAAAGCTTCAGATAACCAAACTGAAGCAGCGTCATCAAAGTTCTAGAAGTGGGCATGACATATCCACCCGTCCAACTAAGACGACTAACTGATGGCTGTCATGGAGAATGTGCTGCATTACGGCTGTGTGCTCTGACGGCGCGGAGACGTGACAGGTATTAGAGAGAGAAGACAGGGAGGACGCACAAAAGGAGCAGGAAGAGGGAGGGCCTTCCTGGCAGTTAGCAATGTGAGTAAGAGGGTGTTTCTTCACATCAGATACAGCGGAAAGGGAAAGCAGGGAAAATGAGAGCTTGCTGGCTAAATTTCGATATTGCTCACCGTAGGACACCAACAGGCAATGACTCAAAATAGACTGGATAAAAATATTACGTACTGTTAGTTGTGGCAGATCATAAAATGGCCAAAAATTCTGCCTTCTTTTGATTGTACACCCTTGGCAATGTGCCTTTCCTACTCTTTCCATCAGGAGCAAATGTACTTCTCCCTTGAATCTAAAACTCTCATGTGACCTGCTTTGGCTGAAGGTCTAAAAGGTACTAAGAGATGATAAAACAAAAGGGTGGTTAAGGAATTATATATATAGCAGCATTAGAATATGTAGCCCTAATAAAACCGTTAAGTTGCTCTGAAAAAAAGGAAAGATAAACAAAACCAAAAACCATACTAATTGAAGGAGAAGAGAATAAGAAAACAGACCATATAGAAAAAGACTATCCCTATTAAAGACTTGTACATATATGTACATAATATAAAATAATGACAGAACTGCGGAGGCTTTCAAGTAACTATCAGACTGTGCTTCCTTCAAGGGAGATACTCTAAGCTAAAAACAAATGCAAAAAAATATTAAACTCTTCTCAATTGTCATAGAGTTGGTGAATGCATTGGTTTTGTGATTCTGAGTCTGCTGGGTATGTGTTATGGGATAATGCGTATATTCTAGTTCTACCATTTCCGGGATCAGTGAGAACCAAGATTCTTGGTATAGGAGAGAGAAGATATATATGTAGGACGGAGAGAGGTTAAATTTTTAAAAAACTGTAGTCCTGAGGCTGAATAAGAAATATCAGTTTGAACTCATGATGTATTTTTATCTGAAAGAGAGAGAAACAAAGAGAAAATAAATCTTAGCTTTGTCCACTAAAGGCTCAGAAACGGACCAGCGGAGGACCGTGAAGCTAACTCTAACACCCAGACCGTGGTCTTCAAACAGTTTTCATGAAAAGTAACCAGAGCTGCTTGGAGAAGTGCTGATTCCGGGCCTGGGGCAGACGGCGCACAAAGGCGCCTTGGCAGGTCCTGTCCTATCACAGGGAAGTCAGAAGGACTCGGCCAACCCAGACGGGCTCTCAGCCTGCACTGGGTCCCTAGGAAGTGTCACACCGCAACGGACTGCAACACACTTAAGACACTGCGATGTCATGGGTCCATGAGTCGGGAAGGACACTAAAACGGAGTAACTGACTGGTCACCGTTGGAGAAGTCTAGTAAATCCAATCACTGTTCAACAAGCAGTGAACAAAAGGAAAGAATCAAATACACATTCTGCTTTTTCCTATACCAATTGCAAGCCCCACAGGAGGGGAGTGAGGGCTTCTGAGATGTATCCCAATGAATACAGGAAAAGGGATGCGAGAATGACAATACTGCCCTGCAGCAGCTGCTAATGAAATAACGGATCTAGATTAAAGAGGGGGACAGGAGAATACGTAAAGTGACACAGGGGAATAAGATCTGTAAGATCAGGACTGCAGGAAACTGCAGACAAGAGACCCTGTCTCCTCAATAAATGAGAGGAAGAGACTCAGAGAGACCAACAGGGTAAGAGACATAACAGACATTTCAACAATCGCAATGTGTGGCCCTTACACGGATCCTGATCAAACGGAAAAAGAAAAAGTCGTATTTGTGAGATAATTGGACATTTTAACAGTAAATGAATATTTGATGTTATTAAGAATTTATATTTTAAGAGTAATGATAATATTGTGGCTATGTTGCAAAAAAAAATTTGTCTTTAAGACATACACAGTAGAATAAGATTTTTACCAGTGAATATGATGTGGTATCTAGAACATGCTTCAAAGTAAGACAAAAAGGAGAGGGTGTTGGTAGAGATGAAACAGGATGGGCCATGGGAGGGGGAGAAGGGGGAAGGGGTGAGTACTAGAAGCATTCATTATGATACTGTTCTGTCTTTTCTGGGAATCTTTAAGAGTTATCTACAGTAAAAAGTTCACCCAGGGGTGCCTGGGTGGCTCAGTCAGTTAAGCATCTGACTTTGGCCCAGGTCATGATCTCGGGGTTTATGGGTTCAAGACCCGCGTTGGGCTCTGTGCTGACAGCTCGGAGCCTGGAGCCTGCTTCAGATTCTGTGTCTCCCTCTCTCTGCCCCTCCCCTGCTCACTCTGTCTCTCAAAAATAAACATTAAACAAAACAAAACAAAAAAACAGTTCACCCAGATGACAACCAGCCACAGGAGCCTCGGCCCTCCCCCTCCTCATGCCCCTCAGAGAGCCTACGAGAGTTTTCTGTGGCCCACGACTCGCCGTGGTGATGGCCTCTCTGGGAACACTGCTGCAATGCGCTGCCCTTCAGTTTTCCACTCTACTTCCCCAAAAAGCTTCATTAACTAAGGTAAAAGATTTGTCAGAACGGCATTTTCGCTTCCGCTGATTTTCAGCTCTCCCAAGAGCTGTTATAACAACACACTGTGGCCAACCAAAGCACTCCCTTTTCTTTTTCACATGAAAAAGGAAAATAGAGCACTTGACATGCAACGGACTACGTTCCTCTACATTTTTTTTCCCAGAATAATCCAGACAAGCCCTAAAACCAGCTAAGACATCTTTGGCTTAAGCCAGAATTTGGCTCCCTAGGAACCTTCACTCACATGGGCTTTAGGAGTTCAAGCAGTAAATGGAGCCCACACATCCCCAAACTCAAGCTTTCATAGCTGTTTTCTAAACGTAAACCAGAGTTGCCAAAAAGTTCAACGGTCACAGGTCCCATGCCCGCTGTGGTCCTGCAGCGTGGCAAAGGTCCGATGCGCCGTAGGACCTGGGCAGCCACGTGTCAGTAAATCAACAGGTGGAATGATGAACTTCGGTGCACGCTCACAGAGAAATACTATTTTCCACTCGGAATCTCTGGTAAGTTATCACCAAGGGGCTAAGTCAGAGGAACAGCAGTTCAGCAGGCAAATGCAAGAAAGCCCGGCCCAGCACCCAGGAAGGCCCACGGCCACAGCCATCACTGACGGCACGTGATGAAACGGAGAGAGTGGGGGGCCGTCCAGGAGGCCGATGGAGCTAATGCACGACGCAGCGTTCCCTCCCGCCAGAGATACACAGGAGTGTCACTGAAATCAAAGTAGCCTCATGTTCTCCCTCCCCCTCCCCGCCGCCAAATGAACAGCTGAGCGAGAAAGAAAGAGAAGGAAATGCTGAGGTGTCGGAAATAAGAGACCGTAAAGCCAGGAGTTCAGAAGAGGAGCAGCGGAGGCGGTGCTCGGAGGACCGGACCTGGGCAACGGCCGCACACGGGGCCAGACCCGGTACAGGCGTGTGCGGGAGGAGGCCGAGCCGAGGGCCCCGCATCGAGTGGGCCACGCAGAAGGGCTGCCCTCTCACAGAGACCTGCCAACTCGGTCCCTGCCAAAGGCCGCAGCTGGGAAGAGAGAAGGAATCATACTTGGAGCCGCTTCCACAAGTGGGTTTTAGGAAAAAGAAACAAGCATGGGAAACAGTAAAGTAAATTGCCCAAATTCACCATTTACAATTTTTAAGTTTACCTATTTATTATTGAGAGAGAGAGAGAGAGAGAGAGAGAGAGCACAGGCTGGGGAGGAGCAGAGAGAGAGAGAGAGAGAGAGAGAGAGAGAGAGAGAGAGGGAGGGAAGGAGACACAGAATCTGAAGCAGGCTCCAGGCTGTCAGTGCCGAGCCCAATGCAGGGCTCAAACTCACCAACTGTGAGATCATGACCTGGGCTGAAGTCAGACACTTAACTGACTGAGCCACTCAGGCTTCCCGACCAAATTCACCATTTAAAAGACAAATATTCTTGAGATGCCTGGGTGGCTCAGTCAGTTGAGCGTCTGACTCGTGGTTTCAACTCAGGTCATGAGTTCATGGTTCATGGGTTCAAGCCCCATGTGGGACTCTGTGCTGACAGCTTGGAGCCTGAGCCTGCTTCGGATTCCGTGTCTCCCTCTCTCTCTCCCCCTCCCCCGCTCACACTCTGTGTCCCTCTCTCTCTCAAAAATAAATAAACATTAAAAAATTAAGAAATAAAAAATAAAAAGTTAAAAATTAAGTAAAATAAAAGACAAACATTCTGAGACGGAAGAGATGCAAATCTGCACCTATGCACCACTCACCAAAGACAGTACACGTGCTGGAACAATGCAGGACAAGGCTGGAAGCAAGAAGGCAAAGACACCTGTGGCAAATATGAGCCAAGGAAAGCAACAACTTGCTGGCAACAAGTCACATCACACAAAATTGGGTTCAGGACCAAAACACGAGATGACAAATCACTCATTAGAAGAACAGCCTTCAACTATGCAAAGCCAAAACGGACAGAATTATGAGGGGAAACCAACCATGTCAAAACCATTGTAGGAGTTTAAAAAAAATCCCCATTATAAATTTATAGATCAAATGAATGAAAGTAATTAGTAAATAAATACAGAGGTGAGAACTTCATATTAACAAGCTGGATTGCTGGGCCTACAGAGCCCTACCCCTCACAGTTAGGAAGCTACACTTCCTTTCCAAAGACACTTGGAATTTGTATAAAAATGAACCAGATCATAAAGCAAGATTCAACTAATACCACAGACTTTTTTTTAAGTTTATTTTTTTAATTTTAATTTATTTTAATGTTTTTAGTTATTTTTGAGACCGAGAGAGAGAGAGAGAGTGTGATCAGGGGAGGGTCAGAGTGAGGGAGACACAAAATCTGAAAACAGGCTCCATGCTGAGCTTTCAGCACAGAGCCTGACATGGGGCTCGAACTCACGAACCGTGAGATCATGACCTGAGATCGGACACTTAACCACTGCGTCACCCAGGTGCCCCAGTTTATTTATTCATTCTTGAGAGAGAGAGAGAGAGAGAGCGGGAGAGAGAGAGAGAGAGCGAGCAGATGCACAGAAGACGGGCAGAGAGGGAGAGAAAGAATGCCAAGCAGGCTCCATGCTATCAGCACAGAGCCCAACTCGGGGCTCGATCCCACAAACCAGGAGATCGTGACCTGAGCCAAGATCAAGAGATGGATGTGTAACTGACTGCGCCCCCGGGTGCCCCTGGAATACCTTTGTTTTCAGAGGCAGACAGACAGTGTGTGTGCACTAGTGGAGGAGAAGGGCAGAGGTGGGGAACGAGAGAGAAGCTGAAGCAGGCTCCCCGCTCTGCGCGAAGCCCGACTCGGGGCCCGATTCCACAACCCTGGGTTCGTGACCTGAGTGGAAATCAAGAGCTGGACACTCAATCAACCGAGCCACCCAAGGTGCCCCTCCCCGAGACCATCTCTCAACCACATTCTCTAACAGGATGTGCAGAGAGCCAGCAACTCTGTGGTGAGGACTGGCGTACAAACTGGAATCAGTCTCACTTTCTGCCCCATCTCTCTGAGCACAGAGCAGCCTATCTTCCAGCTAACCTCACATGGACACCGCATACACGCAGACAGGGACCCGCCACAGGGAAGGCTCTACATCCACATAGTACAAGGCACGATGATGACACAAAACAAAGCCTGAGCAGCTCACCACAGGAGGCAGACAAAGCCTGGCTGGCCCCAGGGTCTCCGGGGAGCGGGGCAGGATTAGGGAGCCAACCCAGGACTAAGAGTTCAGGGGAGCCCAGAGACAGCTCCAGTGGCTGGTTCTTACCTGTGAGCTTAATTTAAATTCTCTCTCTTCCTCAGTCTAAGACTCGTAAAAACTTTCAGGAGCTGCTGTTTCTCCAAGACAACTACCGAGTTATGGATTGTTTTGTTTTGTTTTTCCTTATCAGTGAGCTCTCAAAGAAGAGCTGAGGCCTGGAGGCAAACCAGTGTATTATCATACCCTGGGTCTGCTCCGGCAGTCTGGATAATTGAGATTCATTACCAGGTACACCTTCCTGTCCAAACATGAATTATGAAAAAAGATCTTCACTCCTAGGGGAAGCTGTTTACTGCTGGCGGGAGATTGCAGCATTAAGAGGGTTCGATTTCTCAAGATAAGAAGCCAAAGATCAAGCTCTAACATAATCACTTTTCAAAACGCTAGGAAACACGGTAGGGGGAAGTTTCTTTTATTCGAATTAGAAACCCAATGAAAATTTAGAGGAAAGTCTTTAAATCTACTTTAAATGCTTTCCTGAAAACATTTTATCACCACTTCTATGTAATTTCGCACACATTATTCCCTTAAAATGTCTCTGAAGCAATATTAAAACTGAGTATCAACTGGTTGTAAACATTTCTCCAAGGAGCGAACATCAACAAAATATAAGCGTTGGCAGGGCCATTCAGACCCTAGCCTGTGGCTGTGAAGTGTAGATTTCCTCGTTCAGATCCATCAAATCTATTACCAGATACGGTGGTTGTACTTTACATACATACATACTATACCCTTTCTTTTATTTTTTAAGTTTTTTTTAATGTTTTATTTATTTTTGAGAGAGAGAGACAGCGTGAGCAGGAAAGGGGCAGAGAGAGAGGGAAACACAGAATCCGAAGGCAGGTTCCATCCACCTGATCCTCTAGGGCACTACCAGCGAGTACGCAGGTCACCGGCAAGACTGCGTCACCGCGACAGCCCAGTGCCCCTGTCAGGCAAGAGCCTCCTGAACAGGTACCTGTCCTTGAAGAACAAACACCAGGCAGCCCAGAAATCCTTTTCCCTCAGGGCTCTCGGCCGAACCCCCTGGAGGAGAAAGGAAGGCAGAAAGAAACACACACTGGTCTCTGAACCACTGCCCATGCGGAAACCCGGGGGGAGGTTCCTTGGGGACTTGAGTCCCATCTCCGTAAACCAATCAACACGGCTCCTGATTGACGTGTGCTTCTGTCTCACGACATCTTGCCTCCCTACGTGGTCGATGCACCACCGCTGTCCCTGCTAACCACAGCATGGCGCCTTGTGCCTGGACACAGCACGTCTGACACCCACGTGCCCTTCAGAAGGCACATTCCAGTCCCCTCGTGCCCAGGGACACTGGGCAGCGTTTGCGCGCTGTGCCAGGGGGCTAGTTTCACAGGGCGAGGTTACAAGAACATTCTAACGAGTGGGTGAATTCGCAAACGCAGACTCTGTGCAGGCTGAGGCCTGAGTGTGCCGTGGAGGCTGTTCCCCAGATCAGCTACCCAGACCGAGTGTGGGGGTGAATGCTCGGGCCGACCTTGGCACAACCTTCCGGGCATCTCTGCGTCTACGGAAGCCTCCTGGGACTGAGGAGGTTGCTCAAGGGCTGGCGTCCGCCATGGAGGCTGAGCCAGAGCATGTCAGGTGGAGGCGCCCAGAAGGCTCGGGGGAAGGCCCTCACCCCAAGGATAACGGATTCGTGAGAACAGCAACCCAGCCATCGGGAGCCTCAGCAAAGAAAATGAAAGACAACTAAGCATCACTGTGGCAACAGTTCAGGTCTTTTGTCCCAAAGGAATAGGCAGGAGAAGCTTCTGACGGGGAGTCCCTCACAGCCACAAACGCAGCCTCCCAGGGGCCCCCTGGTCCTGCAGGCCTAGCAAACACCAAGGGCTTCCACACACAGGCTCCGCACCACCACGGTGCACACCTCTTGCAAAATCGAGTCAGAAATATTATTTCTATGTCTGAATTTCTGAACCTTAATGTGTGAATTAATCCAATGTCCCCTCTGAAGAGGGGGGCGGGGGGAAGAAGTGTACACTGACCAAGCAGCCAGGGCCAGGTGCTGTGTCGAGAACATGACCTTCGTGAGCTACGTCAATCTCTCCCAGGCCGGAGCCATGGATTTCTCCACTGTCCTCTCACAGCTGAAGGCTCAGAGAGGTTAAATCAGGCCCCCGAGATCACACAAAGTTACTCCCCAGTCCGTCAGCCCATCTGGGCTGCTTCCAAGAGGTTAAAATAAATTGAGAGATGGCTGGGGTTATTTCAAGCCAAATGCTCATTCAGTGAACTGAACTGCACGCAGTATTTCTTACAAAGTTAATTCATGAGTTCTCCTCTAGGTACTCAGATCTCTTCCAACAAGAGAACAGGAAAAATTGTTCTCTTTCTTTTTTTTTTTTTTTTAACATTTATTTATTTTTGAGAGACAGAGAGAGACAGATCATGAGCAGGGGAGGGGCAGAGAGAGAGGGAGACACAGAATTAGAAGCAGGTTCCAGGCTCTGAGCTGTCAGCACAGAGCCCAACGCAGGGCTCGAACCCACAAACTGTGAGATCATGACCTGAGCCGAAGTCGTATGTTCAACTGACTGAGCCACCCAGGCGCCCCAGAAAAACCGTTTTCTATGGAAAGTGCCCACATCTCTATTTGGAAATCTTCAACCCAAGTCGTGGAAGACTGCACACAGACCAAGGGTGTGCTGCAGGAGGCAAGGGTGAGGACATGACCTCCGGCCGACCCAGGAGCTGGCTCCGGGCGATTGGGAGAATCCCCACCCCCTGCCTGGACCTCCCCCGCCTACTGTTCCCACAGTGGGAGCCGTGCCAAGGACGCAGCCTTGAGACAGGAAGGTGGTGCTGCAACCATCCAGGCAGAGCATGGGACTGAACCCCGTGAAGGCCTCTATATAGACTTGGAAGATTCCAGCCGGTAGGAGCAGAGATCTACTTCCTTGTGGCAGCCCAAGACAAGCCTCGTAAGTAAGTTCCCGTATTAAACCTGCTGCCTGCCCATCGGGGACGTCTACCTCTTTCTTCGGTCTCCCCTTGTCCTCTGTGAGTACGGGGGCCAGTGTGCAAACCCACACGGAACCTAAAAGATGTTTGCATTCTGACTCCAATGGCATCACTTGACCCAAAGTACAAGGGTGGCCCTAAGCAAACACCTTAAAACCAGGGCCCCCGGGTCAGGATTCTTTAGCTCCAGATTCTGAAGGGCTGATCCCATGAGGGTTCCTTGCCGCCTATCTGGTGACACGCCGCACGATGGGCACACCGCACCGTGCACACCACACACTACATCTGTCTCCGTTACTTAGCAGGAACAGGCATGGGGCTGACAAGCTGTGCTTGAGGCGGGAACGGGGGAGTGGCCGCCAGCGCCACAGCACCACCTTCTGGCTGGTGAGACGTAACTAAAACGTCACCTACGGAGTTAAAAAGCGCTTCAACAATTTGGTAATTAACCCAGAAGGGAGACGCACTAGAAAACTTAGTTTTCACAAGATCTGAACAAGGTCAATGTAAGTGAACACCGTAGGAGGCCAATCACAGACAGAAAAAAAATTTTGTTGTTGTTTAGGCATGGGGGAGGGGGTCAAGGAGAGGGAGGGAGGGAGAGAGAGAGAATCCTTAAGCAGGCTCCACACCCAGCTGGGGCGGTGCAGGGCTCCATCTCACTACCTTGAGACCGTGACCTGAACTGAAATTAAGAATCGGACGTTCACCAGCTGAGCCGCCCAGGAGCCCCTGAACAGAAACCGTTTTAACCAGAGGTCCCTACTGGTGATCATTCCACTTTTGGAAACACAAGGGCCCCCCCGCCCAGCCTCTCCTCGTGCCCACACTTCAGAGCTGCCATGCCCCAGGAAGGAAATTCCTCATCGGGTCCTCAGAGTGACACTCATACCCTGCTGGGTGTGCAAAAAGGCTTTCCGCTGCTCACGCACCACGCTGAAAGGCGGCGGGGCCAGCAGTCACCGTCAAGGCCGTCACAACTGGACCCCTTCGGGCCTCGCCTGCCACTGGTACTGGATGGCAGGAGGGAGCATCCCCCTCTCGCACGGGTCCTAACAAGTTGAAAGACGGGAGAGCGAATGTGACTTGGCATCTCTTCTGTGTCCCCCAAAGTACAGGACTCCTCCGTAGACTGTGCTGGACACGGCTCTCGGCCTGAGGGAAACGGGGCTTCACACCCCACAGCTGCCGCCACCGCCCAAAGCAGACCAGGAGACCCCTTGGGTGAAGAGACCGGACGGCTGCGAGGAGCCTCCACACTCTCTACCGGCTCCAGGTCTCTGCTGCCCCAGGAGCCCCCGACAGCTTCCAAGCCTGCCTTCTTCAGTGCGGTGCCCCCACTCCTGGTCAGAAAGGCCCTTGGGGGTGACCTTCTTCCTGATTCCACTCATCAGATAATGGCATCTGCCCAAGCAAGGGGGACGGAGAGCGGGGTCAGACGCTGAACCCTAACATCGCTTTCCTGGTGAGAAGCATGGAGGCCTGGCCCATGGAGAGGAGGCATAAAGGACTGAACATTCCTCCCTGGTGCTGTCCACACGACACCCTGGCCCTAGACTCTGCTAGAGACAGGAAGCCCCCTGGCCTCAAGATCTTTGTCCGTTACCCTCACCTGGCCCCCGCCCCCGAACACCTGCTACGGTGACATGCATACATGGCGGTCTCCTAAAGCATGTGACTTCAAACCTTTGTGACCAAACCTACAATATTGTCGTTTTATTACAAGCTGGTACACCTACGTGTATATCTGCACGTACCGACTTTTATACCTGAAAAAGGTGACATTAAAAAAACTCAAGACTACCTTTATTATAATGGGACTCACTCTGAGATTTTCTAAATCCTTCCTTTTATAAAAATGCTGCTCAGGGGCGCCTGGGTGGCTCAGTCCAGTGAGCATCCAACTCTTGACTTTCGGCTCAGGTCAGGACCTCATGGTTCATGAGGTCGGGCCCTGAATCCAGGCTCTGAGCTGACCGCGTGGAGCCTGCTTGGGATTCGCTCTTGCTCCTCTCTCTGCCCTTGCCCCACTTGTGTGTGCGCACACGCTCTCTCTCTAAATAATTTTTTTTAATGCTGGTCCCACTCACTAAAATGATTATCACAACCTGCTTGAGAGAGTGTGAAGCACACTGCCTGATAAGCCCTGTCGCCAACATCCACTCTCACTCCGCTCCTGGGTGCCTGCACACGCCTCGCTCTTCCCGGCTCACCCAGGAACCAGCCCTGTCTCAAGGACCCCCCAGGCCGCTCCTCACCCAGCCCAGCTCGGCACCAGCGCCTTCCCAGATCCGGAGGAGGTAAAATAACAGCCACGGCTCGTTCCGCTTCCCACGGAGCCTGGGCTACTGAGACAGAGGGCGTGCGACCAGGTCTGGCCCAGCCACCTCCACAAACACCGGCCCTCTGCAGGCCTCCTCTCGGCCATTTACTGCCCACCTTGACTCGCTCCAGAAACACTTCTGTAAATGACATTCAACAGGTTATCAAAAGATGGATCCATCAAGTGGGATTTCTTTTTTTATAATCTTGTTTGTCAAGGGATAATTTTCATGAACTCTAAATCGGGAACTGAAGGGCACTGTCACCAATTCTTGGAAGCCAATGGCCCATTTATTACTTGGTGTAGCATTTATAGATGTGGCACCTTCCCAGATAAATTTAATTTGGCCTCAGTCTCTTCAACAGGGCTATGAACTAGAGTAAATGCAAAAACCACCCTCCTAGACTTAAAAATAAACAGAACTTGCTCGAATATGCCCATCTATTTCTGACTCGGTGCTACAACGCCACCATACACATATGGAAGAGTGCCGTGGGGGCAGTGGAGCCAACTCCGACGACAATCAGGCTTTCCAAAGGCGGCTCCCTGCTTGGTCCACAAACTTGGCACTCAACACCTGGAAATTCTCTCAAAAGCCCCAGACTTCTAAAAGAAAACTAGTTAGATATAGTATTTTTATTTTTAAGACTTGACTGAATTAAAACAAAACAAAATGCCAAACCAACATTACAGCAAGATTTGTACAAAGGATAAATGTGTGATGCACAAATTCCGTATTTCTGCTTTCTAACGTCCCCTCCGGCCGTTGCACCACACGGACCCTCTGCTCCAGTCCTACCAAAGGATGTGCTGGTCCCGCCCTCCAGCAGAGCTTTCTGAGCCCTCCAGGGCCAGGCCACCTCCTGGGGTCAGCGCAGGCATCACCTGCTCCAGGGAGCCCTCCCTGGTGACACCTGGTGACACCGGTCTGTGTCTTCATGCCGGTTGGGCGGGTTCTCCCTCAACAGGACACTGAGCATGCGCAGATGCACCAACTGTCTAGATGCCCTTCTGCATGATTAGACTAGGAATTCCTTGAGTACAGACTATTATTTCATCTCTGCTCCCCGTCTAAATTTAGTCCCTCCATTCTTCAACAGTAGACTGACAAATATTTATGCAAAGGTGAACACTGCAGATTTCAGAAAAAAACCATCTTCTTAAAAACTGTGCAACATACCTTCATAATTATTCTCTTCTCTGTTCTTACTATAAGTAGCACTCAACACAGACATGTAAGGTGCCTAGCAATCTACAGTGACAAATCAATAAGGCTTACACGCCATCTGATGATATAATTATAAAAATGCACACGTGAAAGTGCCCCTGCTCATGCTTGAAAGCGATACACTTATTCTGGAAATTAACAATTATCAAAATCAGCAAATGACCTCTAAGTAGCTCATATTTTCCTTTTGCTATATAATATGCTGTCATAACTTATTTCCCTTTTCTTATTAACCGTATGGTAACAAAGGATGTGGGGGGAGGGAGTCAGTTTTAAACTTTAACTTTACTGTGTTGTCTTTTCTATGCTCCTTTTCCCAATACTACAGCAGTTTGCTCCCTGGCCTCTGATGCAGTTAGACAACAAACCAAGGGGCACCTGGGTGGCTCAGTCAAGCATCCCAACTCTTGATTTCAGCTCATGTCATGATCTTGTGGTTCATGGGATTGAGCCCCGCCTTGGGCTCATTACTGACGGCACGCAGCCTGCTTGGGATTCTCTCTCTCCCTGTCTGTCTGCCCTTCCCTCCCTTGTGCTGTCTGTCTGTCTCTCTCTCTCTCAAAAATAAACTTAAAAAAAAATCAGTACCCCACATTTCTCCAATTAACATGTAGAAAGGACAAAGGGCATTCCTACTAGTTGGACAGTGTACTATAAAGCCTTATTATTAAACAGTTATTTTAGGCAATGTTTGCTTCTTATAACCATACAACCTGAAAACCACTAGTAACTCGATATAGTGAAGTGGGGTGGTTAAGGCAAAACCATGATCTGAAGTGCTAGGGTCACAACCACCACCATTTAACACTCCAGTTGTCTAGCATTTTCTCGCATTTTTGCTAAACATAATGAAGTGACATTCAACCTGCTACTAAAGTGATATTTGGGCTTCTTTCCAGGACAAACAAGAAAAGACAGGTTGTAAAAATACTCAACAGTGGAAATACTACAAACAAATATCACATATCAAAAATGTTTCATATTCACCCTTTCAGAACAGCGATTTAAGCCAATAAGCTGAAGGAGGAAATTTCGGAGAAACTAATTCCATAAATTTCAGGATTAGAAAAGAGATACATAAAATAACTACAGTCAAACCGTATGAAGGAACTTCTCAGCTGGCTGTCTGAGTTTCAAAAGCAAACTGTTTCCCTTTGCTGCTCCAGCACATGTAAAAAAGTTAAGTAATGATGTTTTAGTCTTAAATTTAAATATTTAAAAAAATTGTTTTACCATTTATTTTTGAGACAGAGACAGAGATAGAGTGTGAGTAGGGGAGGGTCAGAGAGAGAGAGAGGGAGACACAGAATCCGAAGCAGGCTCCAGGCTCTGAGCTGTCAGCACAGAGCCCGACGCAGGGCTCGACCCCACGAACTGTGAGATCATAATCTGAGCCGAGGTCAGAGGCTTAATCGACTGAGCCACCCAGGAGCCCCCTTAAATTTAAATATTTTATCACACAGGTAAAACCTGTTCACTCTAGAAAGGTCAGAAAATAAAAAAATTTTAAAAACCACAACACACAATATAGTAAACTACCTGTAAGTCTATCACCCCAGAGACTTACTGGTGACATTTTTAGTAACAAAATAATATTCTGAATTAGCCACTGAAGTGCCCCCAAATCGTTTCCGATTTGCTGAAACCAGATTTATTTCATTTTTAAAAATAAGGTTGTAAAATATGGACTCCCGGGTGAGAAAACAATGTTAAGTGTAAAGATGGACACAGCTAACCTCCTTCATCGGCAGCAGTTCACTATTTCTGATGACAAGAACACAGCACCAAAGGGCACCGGAAGCCTCCAGAAAAGGGCGACGTTTACACTGAGTCCTCAAAGTTAGTCTAGCAGGGGCCTGAGAGCAATCAAGACAGTCGGCCTCACAGCTTTAAATCTCCTCCTACCACCAACATGCCAAAAATGTACTAAGAGCCAACTACAACTATGGCACTAAATCAGGCACGATTTAGTATTCTGCATAACATTAAAGAGGATGTACGATAAAAATGACAATGAAACGTACAATGACATTCAAGGAGATGCAGAATTATCTGAGCGTATAAAGGGATGTATCCTATCCCTGGTCATACAGATTCAGTCCGTCCAAATAAAGATGTCAATACAATTAATTTGTTAAAATGTCAGTGAAAAATCTCAGTGGGCTACTTGACCCTAACAAAACGATTCTAAAGCTCAGTAAGAAGAATAAATATAAGCTTATTTTTAAATAGGTGTCAGAGGTCTAAAACTGCTTAAATTAAATGTCCAACAAAACTGTTAAAAGAACAAACTGTAAAACAATATGCAAAGCATACGTTATTTTCGATGAAATATAAAAAACCATATACACAACTGAAAGGTGAGTCCCAAATCCTGCTGCAATTATCATTGTTAATAAAGAGAGGGGCACTGGACAATTTTTTTAGTTTTCTGGTAGTTTAAAATTTTACTGTTAACAAAAATAAATCATCACTGTTTAATAAAAAAAATGAGTCATTTTTAGATTTTTTTTTCATTTTCATTTGAATCTAATGATTCTGCATCTCCAGAAATTATTTTTAAAATGAAACACATAGGGGCACCTGGGTGGCTCAGTTGGTTAAGCGCCAGCCTCTTGATCTCGGTGCAGGTCATGATCTTAAGTTTGTGAGTCTGAGCCCCATCAGGCCCTGCGCTGGTAGCGTGGAGCCTGCTTGGGAGTCTGTCTCTCCTTCTCTCTGCCCCTCCCCTACTTGTGTGGGTGCATGCATGCTCTCTCTCACGTGCTCTCTCTCTCAAAATAAATAAACTTAAAAACATTTCTAAATGAAAGATAGAAAGACTAAGGTATTAACAAAGATGCTCTTTAAATTAAAGAATTCAAAATAGTCAACACTTGTCATCCAAAAGGGATACAGTTAAATAAGTTATGTGAAAGGCAATACATCCGACAAAGACAACACTCCCAGAAAACCGTGCGACAGCACGAGAAATGCTCATGACCTACTATTAACTAAAAAAGCAGACTCAAAAAATGCATTTGAAGCCAGATCCCAAGTGATATCAAAAAGTTACAAAAATACTCATCTGTACAAAATACCCTAACTAAAAAGAAATACTCATTGAAATAATACTAGTATTTATGACTAGGTTGTGAGACCATTGGTTGAATTTTCTTCTTCATATTTTCAAGTATTTTTCACATTTTCAACAATGAATGTGATTTACCTCTAAAATTGGGAGCAGGAGAGCACAACAAAAGCAGTTTGTTACAAGTGTTACAAGTGACACTACAATTAGATACAACGGATCTACCAACTACTCGGACAGTGCAACGGAAAGCCAACCTTCTTAGGTCCTGACAACACAGCCTCAAGAACTCAAAAATGAAATCCCATGCTGTGGACCAGAAACAATTTAACACAACGCAAAGATTCGGCCTCTAGCGCTCAAACACTGCCTTTCTCTCTCCTGGCCACACTGTCACTGCCACAGAACTCATTTTCTTACTGCTGCTTTAAAGCACGTAATTACATGAAGACCTTGGGAAGCCTAATCTGGCAGCCAGGACGCTTTCAGCCCTATTCTCACACCAGCTAATGCCCTAAAGAGTACTAATTAGAGAGATTCCAAGTTATTGCTACTCTCTTAAATAAATCTGCCTGATACAGATTTCATAGGACAGATGTGTAACACTGCTAATTCTCCAGATTAAACGGATGGGGGAATCAGGAAAGCAAGAAGGCTCTTAATAAATATTATTAAAAATTTCCACAGTGCTTTCTGTGGATTAAGTGACTTAGAGGAGCTTAAAAAAAAAGTCAATTGCTTTAAACAAGTTTTCAACAGAAGGTACACATACACAAAACAAGATGTTCACACCATCTTCGCTAACAATGACTTTCCCTTACCACTAAGCCACTACTACAAAAACTTGGCATGTACAAAAACAAATACGTTATTTCTAGGATGCAGTACTTACTGCATGAAAATCATGTATCGTTTAAACACGCCAAGTAATTTATTAGCCCTTCCCTCTAAAATGAGCTTATTTAATAGAACCATTATAAAGTCATGTCACAGCTGAACTCACTGATCTACTGTTATATTTATAATTCACGTTAACGGTTGGATAGTTAACACTACCCAGAGTTTAAGATTAGGAAAATTAACATGAAAGGAAAAACATTCAGGTTTTGGATTCTTCCCTGAGTGTTCTGTGTACATTTCCTCTTTGACAAGAATAAATACAAAATAACGCACTAGCAAACTATGAAAAAGACAACAAATAGAAACAAAGATATCAAAAGCTTTAGATTTTGTCTATTGGTATACATGCTACTCAAAAGGAATTGAATTTAAGTCACTTTTAATTGGTTAAAGGAGCTAAGTCCCAAGTTTTTTTGGTTTTAATAGATCTTCAGGAATGAATGAAGACATCCGAAAGGCTAAGTATCTGGGTAAAGAGAAAAGAATCCAGCCTTTTAATTTCTTAAAATACATATGACTATTTAAAGCAAAACTATAACATGATTTTGTAGGGTTTGTAATGCATGCAAATATTATATGTATGCCAAATACAGCTTGAAAACCAAGAGAAATGGAATAAATGAACCTGTATGGAGTGCTAAGGCTTCATATGTGAAGTGGTATAATAAGAACTCTAAGTAGACTGTGAAAAGTTATGCATAGATGTTAAAATTTCTAAAGGAACCACGAAGAACTAATGTAAAGAAGTGGCATTAGAAAGGGAAGAGAGAAATTAAAAGGGTATTCTTTAGAAACTTCAAGTAATCCGAAAGAGGAAAGGAAAGGGAGAAACAAAGGAACAAAAACAGAGGGAACAGAGAACAATTTTTAAAATGACAAAAGGGTGGCTCAGTCACTTGAACCTCCAACTCCAGCTCAAGTCATGCTCTTGTGGTTCATGAGTGTGAGCGCCGCGTCAAGCTCTGTTCTGAAAGCTCAGAGCCTGGAGCCTGCTACAGATTCTGTGTACACCCCCCCTTCTGCCCTTCCCTCACCTGCTTTCTCTATGTCACTCTCTCTCTGCCCCTCCCCTGCCGGTGCTCTGTCTCTCTCTCTCTCAAAAATAAAGACGATTAAAAAAAATTGTGTATGCATCTAATAACAGAAGTCTTAAACCTGACAATTCCACAATAACAGGAGATTTTATTAATACCTTATCTCAAAAATTAATAGATTAAATAAGACATTGGTAAAGACATTGAATATAGGAGCAACAGTAATATTTATACACCAAATCATAAACTGCAGAATTCATTCTTTTCAAGTGCCCATAGTGTGCTCAGCAAGTTAGACCTTCTGTTAGGCCATAAAGCAAATTTCAGTAAACTTTAGAAGACTGAAATCATAGTGAAACCTCTAATCACAACAGAATTAAATTAGGAATTAGTAGCAAGAGTATGAGGAAAATTTCTAAGCACTTGGAAAGCAAGCAACGTCTAAACAATCCAGGGTCAAAGGAGAAATCAGAAGATACGTCTAACTTCATGATAATGGGATTAAACATGTAATTTGTGGGAGGCACCTAAAGCAGCGCTTAGAGAATAATTTGTGGCTTTTAATGTTTATATTAGAAACAAAAACAGGTCAAAGCCAACGGCTACGCAAGAGTCTCGGCTACATCCACAGCGCTAGCGGGCCGTGAGGGCTTGCACGCCCGCACACAAGACAAGAAGGTACAGGCGAAAGTAAGGAATGGGGCAGCTGTGCGCACCGTCTTCCCCAGCCCCGCTGGCTGGAGGCGGAGGTGTCACCGGCCCAGGTGTGTGAGCGCACACCTGACCAATCACTGGCTGACCAGGAGCTTCGCTGACCCAGGGGTCCCTCCAGGAAGCCAGGCAAAAACGATTTTAGAAACATGTTTGAAAATCAGTCACAGAAGGCAGCTCTTTGTGCCCTCGGGTCTTGTCTCTGTGCTTTAATAAAATCAACTTTTGCACCCCCCAAAAAAAATAAATAATAAAATAAAAACCACGTAAGGGTCTACCGCAAGAAGTAGGGAAAAGAAGGGCAAAGTAAACCCAAAGCAAAGGAAGGAAAAAGGGAAGGAAAAAAAGAAAGGCAGAAACCCAGTAAGTAGACAATAACAAACAATACAGAAAACGAACTAAACCAAAAGCTGTGTCTCTGAAGAGACCGTCACAATGAGCACCCCCACCTAGTGTGATCAAGGAAAAATAAGAACACGGATTGCCAGTATCACGTATGAAGCAAGCTGTTAGCCCTACAACTTGAGCAGACGTTGAAAGGAAAACAGAAACCACAGGTAAATTTTAGTCAGAAGCGCCCTTTAACAAATCAGTGCTGGACAATCGGCTCGGGCATATCCACAGCCCGAATATTTATCTGTTCTGCCAAGTAAAGGCTGTGCGTTTAAAAGCACAAGTTAATACAAGCACCTCGCACTCCAAGCCGAAGCGGAGCCCGTGTCTCCCTCCATCCCCACGGGCTGTCCTCAAGAGCTCCTGAGGCGGCGGATCAGAAATTCATGCAGCTACCTGCGGGCTTCACAAACTCACCGTCAGGCTGCTGCCTCTTCTAAAGTGCCTTTATCAATTTCTGCTTTTTAAATATGTCTACCAGTATGCGGCAATTTCCAGCTTTCAACGTAAATCAAAAGGTTATTTTTCTCAAGCTATTACTATGAAAATCTATGATGCATTTAGGACACTCAAGACAAAAATATTCCATGTCTAAATATTGACAGTATGACTAGAAGGTTCTCTGAACTTCTGAAATATTGCTGGCCACCCCTTAACAAAACTACATTAGAAATATAAAAATCTTGGGGTTTTTTTGTAAGTTTATTTTTATTTATTTATTTTGAGTGAGAGAACACAGGGGAGGGGCAGAAAAAGAGAGGGAGAGAGACAGAATCCCAAGCAGGCTCCAAGCTGACAGCATGGAGCCCAAGGCAGGGCTTGATCCCATGAACCACGAGATCATGACCTGAGCCAAAACCCAGACTTGGATGTTTAATCAACTGAGTCGCCCAGGCGTCCCAGGAATATAAGATTCATAAATATGAATGAGCAATTCAGAAGTGACGGTTAACAGTGATTTTTCACTCCAGTACTTGGAGGAACATTCTCCACCAGTGACACTAAGTGACGCTCTCCACGGTCACGAACCACCTTAAGAGCCACTACCAGGGGACAATGCTCAGTATACAGCTCCTACACGCTATCACACCTGAATCCCCCGAAGCCACAAAAACCTTCACCTTGACCTTTTGCAAACAAACAAAACAATCAGGAACCAAACCAAATGGCACTCGGTAGAAAGATTTCGATAATCAGTATAATAAGGTCCCCTAGAAAAAGAGAACTTTCATAATCAAGATATTGAAAATGTTTTTTTAAATACTGGTTAGACTTAGTCTTGTCAAAAGAAAAAGATGAGTGTCAGTTTAAAAGCCATTCCTTAAATGTAAATCAAAAATTAGTTTGTAACAGAGCCAAAGAAGCCATTACAGGCTGCTATATAAATAGGCATTTAATGATTTTTCCAATGTTACATTATTGATCTAACAGGCCCTCTGTTTCCGCTGAAATGAATAAGTAATTTGTATAAGTTAACACTAATAGGATTTGCAGCACATTAGCTATCCTAGACCTATCTCGTCATTAGAATTACTATTATAAAAAACAGATTTTTAAACTATCTTTTAATGAAACTGCATACTTTTAGAAATCACTACAAAAGACCGGAGACATCAGAAATATCCATCCCATGGGGCACCTGAGTGGCTCAGTTGGTTAAGCGTCCGACTTTGGCTCAGGTCATGATATCTTGGTTGATGAGTTCCAGCCCTGCATCAGGTTATGTGCTGACAGCTCGGAGTCTGGAGCCTGCCTTGGATTCTGTGTCTCTCTCTCTCTGCTCCTCCCCTGCTCACCCTCTGTCTCTCTTTCAAAAATAAATAAACATTAAAAAAAATTTTTTTAAGTAAGAAATATCCATCTCATGCAAAAAGGCTTTTCTTTTTTTCTTAATTGTTTTAAATGTGTTTTATTTATTTTGAGAGAGAGAGACAGAATACAAGCAGGGAAGGGGCTGACAGGGAGGGAAACACAGAATTGGAAGCAGGCCTCACACTCTGAGCTGTCAGCACAGAGCCTCACATGGGGCTCAAACCCACGAACTGTGAGGTCATGACCTGAGTCGAAGTCGGAGGCTTAACTGACTGAGCCCCTCAGGAGCCCCAGCAAAAAGGCATTTCTAAGTCATAATACCTTTAATATCACTGACCCAGCTCAATAAATTATCTACTCTCAGCACTAAAAACAACGTGGTGAGCAAGAAGTCTGCTCCCTCATCTCAAAGAGTTCATAAATCACCAGGGAAGATAATCAAACAAAGTATGTCCATAAAGGATGCCAGGCTGCAAAGAAATGGGTCCAGAGAAGAAATCCAGAGAAATGGACGTCTGAGCCAAGATGAGGCAGGACGTGGGGCACAGCCAAGCTCTGGAGGAAAAGGACCGTAAAGAGGTGGCTTGCGGCAGAGAAAACTGCAGTCCTAGGCACTGCATGTGCTAATGGCAGGTGTTTCTGCTAAGAGTTGTCTAAGACCACAACGGGGACTGACTTTACCAGTAAAGCTGCATCTCTCCAGAGACAGCAGTCACCTACTTCTAGGAGGAAAGGTGAAAAGGTCACAATTTCATCCAGGCCCCTTCCCCATGTTTCCCACTGAAACACGCGTGTTTTTACCCCCACCACCGTGTGTTCCGGGCACTGGAGAAGGAGCCAGCAGGGAACGGGATGGACTCAATACCGCCCTCGCGGAAGCGACACACAAAACCAATGGGATCACGGCGCCTCCGGGGCAGTGCGGGTCTGCAGCACAGTCCCCGGATCTCCGGTGGCGCAGAGTGAGACACTGAGCCTGCAAGCTGCTGTCGGAGGCAGCCTTCCATCACCAGGAAGGGAGCACTCACTATTGGACATCACGTGTGGCGTCACAGGGACAGGAGAGGCTGTGACACCACACCCACACAAACAAGGAACCTGCTTGTGCAAGCGATTTACACATCTCACACGGCACTTGCGCACACTCTCGTTTCTACTGTTCACAGCCAGGGAGGCCGAGCAGATATCTGAATGATTGCCCAGCCTTCGTCAGGCGTCGCTGCTGGGGTGCCAGGGCCCCCCCCCGAAATGTCCGTGATCTCACTTCACAAAGTGACCGTCACCATCCCCACCCGTCAGATGAGGAGCCTGTGGCTTAGAGAGTTCACGTAGAGAGACTGCCTGTAGGCACACGGCTGACGAGTCTCGGGCGCAAGGCGAGGCCCCAGGAAGTCTGGCTTGAGGCATCTACATCTCCTCTACCCCACCGCGTGGCCTCAGTGTCACACAAGTGTGACCTGGGGGAGAGGTGAAGGGGGCTGCTGCGCCAAGGAGGGGACTAGACTTCCAGCCAGGGCGCGGAGTGAGACACTGAGCCTGCAGCCACAAGAAAGTCCTGCTACACCATCAATCTCAGAGTCTCTCTCCCCTCCCCAAAGTTATTTTTAACTCTCTAATAATCAGTCCTTTTAGGAGCCCTCTCAATGGTCTTCCGGAGGATTGTGAGAGAACAAATCACAGAAATAAGCAAATACCAAGACGTTTAACGAGCAACATCATTCACATCCTGTATCCTACACTATTCGTGCTGTCACGTGCTCCTGAAGGGCATTTCACACTGAAATCCGCTACTAAATAGCCGTCCCACAAGTTCAAAGCTGTGCCAGGCTTCCCAGCATCTCCTGTACTCTTAGCAACACTCCCAGTAAGTCCCTACTGCCGTCCTCACTTTGCCGAGATAAACAGAAGCTTATCAAGGTGAAAGAGGTAGCCCAGGGTCCCACCGCCACAGGTGGGCCAGCAGTGGGACTCGAGGACCTAAGCTTTTCGTTACGACATAGCCCACATCCCGGCAGCAGTCACAAAATTAAGAAACACCGGAATATCCTGGTAAGTTTTCATATGTAGTTACTCATATAGTTACAGTACCAGAATTCTATAGTTTCAGTATGTGGCACCTTGTTAAATAAACGGAAATTTAATTAGATGTATCACTTTAGGGGGGCCTGGGGGGCTCAGGCGGTTGAGCATCAGACTCTTGATTTCAGCTCAAGTCCTGATCTCACGGTGGTGGCATCGCGCCCCGCATCAGGCTATGCACTGAGCATGAGGCCTGCTTAAGCTTCTCTCTCTCCCTCCGCCTGATCTCCTGCTCACTCACTCACTCTCTCTCTCAAAATAAATAAATAAACATTTAAAAAAAAGGACATAACACTTTAAAATCCCATACCTCTTCCATTGTTAAGCACCAAGCACACTAGAAACTTATTTGATTAAGTAGCCGTTTAACAACACGTATTTTATTCAGTAACTTTTCATCCTAAGAAAATACATTTTCAGATGGCTAATAGCAAAACTACTTAGGATCCAGTAAGAGTTGTGGTGCTCCTTCTCTCTACCATCCTATGTTAAAAGGGAATAAAATAATCTTTCAGTTTGCTTGTAAAACACGTAGTGGAGACAAGTTTAATGAGATGGGTATCACTTTTTGGTGCTCCCCATTCTTCTCAATGGGCTACTTGTAGTTCTCAAAGCAAATCTGCAGCTCGTTTTTAAAAAAGTACGGTGGGTAGGGAACAGAAAGGGGATCATGTCACACATGAAACTTACTGATTCCCTCCTTTATTTCCGAGACCGCTCTAGGCAAACCAGGAGGCAACGCCTGTGAATCAGGGGACTGGAGCCACAGCACGAGGAGGGGCTCGCACTGTCATGCACGGACGAAACCCAGACCCCAGCACTCACCGATCTGTACTTGTTCGGGCTGGCTGAGGGAAACAAACGCTGATGTGTCATCGATCCAGGAGATCTGAATGTTCCCTGTGGGAGCGAAATCAAAGTAAAGGGAACACATGACCATTCAGATCGCTGCCAGACTGATAAATATCTGATAGATTTCAGAATGTGTTCATTTTTTAAAATTTTACCCATAGTTTTCTTTTTTAATATTTATTTATTTTTGAGAGAGAGACAGAGCACGAGCGGGGGGGAGGGGCAGAGAGAAAAGGAGACACAGAATTCAAAGCAGGCTCCAGGCTCTGAGCTGTCAGCACAGAGCCTGACGTGGGACTCAAACCCATGAACTGTGATCATCATGACCTGAGTCTAAGTCAGATGCTTAACTGACTGAGCCACCCAAGCGCCCCTGTTTTCATTTTAATTTTTAAAAAAAAGGTTTGTGTGATATTGGGCAGAAAATCCCTCTGTGTCTCTGGGTTCTCATTGGATTATGATGATGCCACTGACTGCATTAAGCATTTCACAAGAGACATAAGCTTTGAAAATCACGACTGGGAGGCATTAAACGAGTCAATGTAGCAAAAAGTATGAAAAATTCAAAACTGCTCTCAAGGCCAGGTAGAGAAAACAAGTAGCAGATAGCAGAGTCCAAAAGAAAAGAAGGCGTCAGAGAGAGAAAACCAAGACAGACTAACAGTGTCAAGAAAAAACTGAGAGGGACAGAAAGCGGCCTCGTGAAACCAAGTGAGGTTCCCATGAAGAGAGACAGACCGTCAAGAAAGGCTAACTGCCTGCGGACAGACAGACGGAAGGAGGGCGCTAGGGAGAAGGAAGGACCCGGGAGGTGGGGCAGAAGCTGGAGAAAATGGAAGGGAAATTATTCTAATTATTCTGCTACTGCTCTTCTCAAAAAGACACAGAAGACTGGAATTACTAAAACTGGGTAAACATCACTGGAACGTGGGAGTGAAAAAAACGTTTTAATTCCTGCTAAAATTTTCAAAGGCTACAAAGGCTTGCAAACTGCTTTGTGACACGGTCGTAGGCCAAGAACTCACTTCCTGTTGCACAGCAAGGTACCATAATGACTTCCTCAATTACAAAAGTCCTTTCTCTATTTCGTGTGTTTTAGATAAATAGTAACAGTGAACATTTATTAAGTGGTTGCCACATGCTATAAACTATGCTAACTGCCTTCCATGAATCTGCTCATTTAGTCCTCGTGAAATTCTTAATGCAGGAAGCGGCATGATTGTCATCTCCAATGAGGACACAGAGACTCAGAGAGATTATCTGTCCAGTATCACACAGCTCATTTTTTTTTTAATTAAAATAAAAACAGGAGCGCTTGAGTGGCTCAATCAGTTAAGTGTCTCAGGCTCAGGTCGTGATATCACAGTTCATGGGTTCGAGCCCACATCTGTCTCCAAGATGGCAGTGCAGAGCCTGCCTGCAATCTCTCACCTTCTCTCTGCCCCTCCCCTACTTGTGCTTTTCCTCTCTCTCTCAAAATAAATACATTTAAAAAAAAAATGAGGGGTGCTTGAGTGGCTCGGTTGGTTGGGCATCCACTTATTGATTTCAGCTCAGGTCATGATCTCAGGGTTGATGGTTCAAGCCCCGCATCAGGCTCTGCACTAATCATGCAAAGCCTGCTTGGGTTTCTCTCTCTCTCCCTTGCTCGCTGTCCTTCCCCTGCTCGTGCTCTCTCTCAAAATACCTAAGTATGCTTTTAAAAAAATGTTTAAAAAATGAAAACAAAATTCTACTCAGAGCATTCTACTTAATTTACCCGATTACAGGTGACTAAATAGCGTAAGCACTTCACAATACAAGAAAGAACAGCAACAACATCAAAAGCTCTCAAAACAAAGAAGCCATGAAACTCAACTGCATTTCCAGATCTGTATTTAAATTAAACAGCAAGACTAGAATTTCAGAAGTGGTTGAGGCCCGCTGCAAAGACTGGGGCAACTCCCTGGAAACAAACCTGTTTTCACTTACTTTTCTAAAAATTGAGTCTGGACAGTGTTTTACTTACAAAAGCTAATACATATATACTTATTTTAGGAAATACAGAAGAGCATAAAAACGCCTACCTCAAAGTCAGTGATGGGGCACCTGCGTGGCTCAGGCAGTTGAGCGTCTGACTTTTGATTTCAGCTCAGGTCATGATCCCAGGGTCGTTGGGATCCACACCGAGTGTGGAGCCTGCTTAAGATTCCCTCGCTTTCCATGAGCCCCATTTCAGGTGAGCTCGAGCCCTTGGGGCAAGAAATACGAGCCCCACTTCTCTCCTCTCTCCTCTCTCTCTCTCTCTCTCTCGTGGGATTCTTTCCCTCTCTCTGCCCCTCATAGGATATGCTCTCTCTCATTCTCTCTCTGTCACTGTCTCTGTCTCTCTCTGTCCCTTGCTCACTTGTGCCCTCTCTCTCAAAAACAAAAGATTCTCTCTCTCACTCTGCCCCTCCCTGTTCTGCTCTCTCTCTCTCTCTAAAAAAATTTTTTAAGAAAATGGTCAGTGGTAATAGCATGAGGCTTCTTCTCAGTCTGATTTCTATAAAAGTATTAACAAAAAAGGTTATAGGACTCCTACTTTGTGTCTGCTTTTGACACTAAATGGTAAAATATGCACACTTTATCGTCTTTTTAATAAACCCTTCAAATATTTTTTAAATGGCTACATACCAGCCAGCTGAAGAGGACACTGGCCCGGTGAAAAGGTACATAAACATTAAATGACAGTCTTATTATTGGCTATTCAAATTTTGTACTGCCTTTATCTAAAATTTTGAAAGAGAATAGCTTACATATTCCACTGGTTAAAATAAAGAGGCGCTGCTGAAGCTTACTGCTAGAGGGGTCTTAATAAACCCTCACAGAAGACTGTTGGTTCCGCCCATCCCCTGACCTAATAGAAAGGAGCCCTACCGCACACACAACTCCTGTCCTGGTGCTCTTGGACATCTGTGTTCGTCTGCTTGGACTGTTCAATGTCAAGCAGCAAGTGCCTGCCCGTATGAAACAGATGTTCTCTCCGAATTTAATCTTCAACATGATTTATCCTCAGCCTAGATGTATTTTCCATGGTCAGCACAGAGGCCAGTCACAGTAACAGTACCCTGCTTTCCATGGATTAATAATAGCGCTCTATTGTGGGGTGCGACGGAAAGTTCCTCAGGTCACATTAGTACCAAAATAGCCGTGTATCAAACCCTGCAACACTCCATGAGCGAGATTAAACTCGTGCAGAGCAATACTCTTTCATGACCAAGCTGAAGCTGTCACATACTGGTGGCCACCCGCACAGACCAAAACTAGAGCAAAATCCTGACCCTACAGATGGACCTGTCGTCTACTTACCAAAGGCACTAAAAAGCTGGTAAAGGTCGCTGGTTTTCCATTCTTTGGGGAAGGTCACATGGAGAACATGATCACGTTTTGGTTGCACTAGGAGACAAGTTTTGGATAAAAAGTTGACAGCGGAAAAGTGAGTGATCTCCCAGTGGTTGTTTAATGGCACTGACCCCGAGCAAACTTGAGGAACTGCTGTGAATGACCCGATTACCGAACAGCTCCCCGAAGTACTCTTCGGGACACCAGGACTTGGCCACCTCACCCCCGACTCGGGCTCTGATACTTCACGGAACCCGCAACCATTTGAATCCTGACACTTCTACGCAGACCATAGGAATGCAGGAAGTTCCTATGAAAATTATTTCAAGGTGGGGGAAAAAGGCTATTCTCTCCTTTTAATCGAGTTGTCTGCATGTGTGCATAACGCACCGTCCCCATTCGATGGGCTGAGTTTAAGCAGAGGGAGTCCCGGGACCGAACCCCTCTGGCTACTCGGGGCCAGAAACTGGGAAGAGGGTGCTGAGTTCGCAGAACTGCTGTTGGAGGAGGACACCACGACAGAGCTCTGATGCGGACGCGACACCCATGCCCTCTGATCATCACCGCCAATGACACTTCTCATCGGCTGCAGCTCACCCACATCTACGTCCCTACTGCATGGAGTTAGGCCCATAAACCAGGCTAGAACGAGAGCAACGGGACAGAAGAAGGAGCGGACGAGGAGCATGAAGCAGAAAACTAATCCAAAGCAGCAGTAACCATGTCCCAGATGGACTGGCCTTCTGAGGTTTTCAGTGGAAAAGGAAAATAAAAACCCAAAAAACCCTTACCCAACCAAAACCAGACATACTCAAATAACTGGAAAATAGAGAACTTATGGTTCCTGACGCGGCTAACGCATCTCAAAGTTGATCACGTGCGCTTACGGGAAATTACGAATTCAGCGTTCTGAGTGAAAACGAAATAATGAAGAGAAGATATATGTTTTTTAAAAACTCAACTCATGCGTAAACTGGAAAATGTAACTCAAGAGATGAGTTAATCAAGACCCAAGGGTAGCATGACCTTAAGCATACTATTCATATCAACCACAAAATCACTACCTATTTTTAAGTGAATAAACCTCTTTCTTCAGAAATCCTTTTCCTGTCAGCCCTTCCAGACCGCACACTTAACCGTGCAGATGCAATGAAAAAACAGAAAGTCACTTACAGTCTGGTCCTTCCAAGTTCAGATAGGGGATATCCATGACTCTCATCAGAAATAACCTACAGAAAGAAAAGAGAAACATGTGACGGGCTCATTTCCAGTGGAAACAGGACATTGGCATTATTAAGTCCTTCGGCAGACACTTCTTGAATGTATTACTTCATTTCTAAAATCATGTTAAAGAGCTCTTGCCGTTCACTTCAAAGATTCTTCTCTAAGACTGAATATTTATCATTAATAGGAAAAAAAAAAAAAAAGAAACCCACCAACCTGCAGCATCCCCGGCACCTACAACAGTTCCTGGCTTTCGGCAGCTGTTCAATAAATATTAGCTAAATGGATGAAACCAGTGAGCAGAGTCAAAAGAAAGTCCTCCCGGGTCGGCTTGCTGGTCAAGGGAAACCGAGAGGACAAATTAGGAAGGGAACTCATATGCCTGGTGTTTTGAGGGCTGAGAATGACAGCAAAGATGCCTTTTTTTTTTTTTTTTCCCGGAAATGGAAAGTCACCGGATGAACACCAGTCTTATTGGTAAATTACACAGTGTGAAAGAAGGGACCATGTCAGAAGCTCGTGCCATTACGGTCATTTAAAGCATTTTAAAAGCGTAAAATGAAACAATCCATGGTAAAGAAAGCGGTCACACGGATATAAAACAAAGAACAGGCATTTTACGCACACCTTCAAAACAGATAGAAAGGCACTTAAAAGACAGCGCACTTGTAACGTGTAACTCTCGGTAATTCCATTTTTTTATTTGCAAGATTATGAACAAAATATCAGGCATCTGGTGGTGTGTGAGATGATTTTAATAAGTTTTACTAAGACGACAACACGCGGTCCATTTCTGGTGGAGACTGCATTATACAGCAAATTAAAAAGGCAATCCAAGAGCCCAACAAGCAATTAGTTTGGCTTCAGTGACCCACAATTAAGGCGTATCATTACCAGGCACTCAAACGCCAAGCAGGGCATGATCTAGTTTACAGCGGGAACCATCAGCATGAATATTACACTGTTTGGTTAGTGCCAGAAAAAAAAAACACGAAGCCATGTTACTCTGTGGTTTTAGAACTTGCTGCCTCACCTACAATTTAGCAAACCAAACCCTTGGCTAAGAAACCAATTTTATTTTTAGTTCCCTAATTTAGGCTCGCCCATACTATTCTGGTTCTGGGGGCCATTTTTGGTTTCTTTAGTTTTTATTTATTTACTTTGAGAGAGAAAGACAGGCATGTGAGCAGGAGAGGGGCAGAGAGAGAGAGAGAGAGAGAGAGAGAGAGAAAGAATCCCAAGTAGGCTCTGCACTGTCAGCGTGGAGCCTGATGCGGGACTTGAACTCACAGACCGTGAGATCATGACTCAAGCTGAAGTCAGAGTCTTAACTGACTGAGCCCCCAAGTGTCCCAGGGAGCCATTCTACCCAGTTCAACCAACAGCACCTGCGACCCCAGGAGACACTAGCACACACAGCGCCCGGGACAAAGGAGTTTGTCACCGACGGCAGCTATCACAACTACTGCCAACCAGAACCTACGAAGTTACTCCTGCGTGAGAAGGCTCAATGGTTTTATGCTTCATAAAGTTTTTAATTTTCCATTTAGTCAATTTAGAGATAGTCCCCAAATTCTAAAAACCAAATTTGAAAAAAAAAACACCTTAATTTAAAAGTTAATGGAACATATCAAGCACCAGAGAGATAATTTAAACTTTTAACCCTGATTTCAACAGGAGAGTAAAGGCTGGAATCAACATGTTCATTGCTACACTGTCAAACACCCCAAAAACCAAAAGCGACCTTAAGGGTCAATAATATGTTGGACTGTCACTAAATTACAGCTCATCTTCTCAAAAGAACATTAAACAATCCAAATTAAGTATAAAAACATTTCTTAATGTTTATTTATTTTTGAGAGAGAAAGAGGGCGTGAGCAGGGGAGGGGCAGAGACAGAGGGAGACACAGAATCCAAAGCAGGCTCCAGGCTCTGAGCTGTCAGCACAGAGCCTGACACGGGACTCGAACCCACCAACAGATATCACAACCTGAATGGAAATGAGACACTTAACGGACTGAGCCACCCAGGCACCCTACTATTACTTTTTAAACTTAAAAAATAAACCAAAGAGGGGGCGACCGGGTGGCTCAGTCAGTTAAGCATCCGGCTTCAGCTCTGGTCATGATCTCACAGTTTGTGAGTTCGAGCCCCACGTTGGGCTCTGTGCTGACAGCTCAGAGCCTGGAGCCTGCTTCAGATTCTGTGTCTCCCTCTCTCTCTGCCCCTCCCATGCTTGCACTGTCTCTCTCACTATCTCTCAAAATTAAATAAAAAAACATTTGAAAAAATTAAAAAATAAAATAAAGTAAACCAAAGGCTAAGCAGAACTGAGAGGCCCCGGGGAAATAACTAGAAATAACTGAAAATGCCACTGAAATCAATCTTGGGGATCCTGTGCCCCGTCTTACCTGTCGTGGGGAGAGAGGTATAAAGTAAAACCATTGCTTGATTTCTCTGTAAAAACACTGTTTTGTTTCTAAAATCATGGGGCCTCACTAACACATAGAGAAAATCAACAGTCCTATAAATTCTAACAAGAAGAACACTTAAAAAGGAGACTTCCCCGATGGATCTCCCCACATGAGTGTTTCAAAACCGGTTTTGAAAAGTATCTTCTGTCACCCAACATACTGGCTATCTGTTCTGTCATATTTCATCTGAATTTCACCTCTGACGGAAATAAGCAAAAATCTGTTCTTGGCCAGAAGACTTGGAAGATTTTTTTTTTTAAGTTAGCTAATTCCACACGATCTTGTCTGCTTGCTCAACACTTTCACGAAATAGAAAGCCCTTTCGAATGAAGTATTAATGGCGCTTCTCACTCTTCCCCAACGCCTCCGTGTCCGGGCTCGGGAGAGCAGTGAGCAGCCGCAAACCCTGGAAGAACGCGCACACCCACTGTGCGTGTGACCTGGCCGAGCGCTCCTCCGCAGAAAGCCGCCCCACTGGGAAACCGACCCCAGAACCGTAGCTGGGCGCCGGGGGACCCGGACCAAAGCCAACTCCCCAGCGGCCCCCCACGCCCGCGTGCCAGCCTTCCGCCAGCCAGCCCTCTGGTCCCATCCCTGCGCTTCTGAAGGAAACCCACATGGAGTAAACACATGAGTAAAACGTCACTGCAGCTCGCCACACACGAACTGGCTGTCACAGGCCTACGCCTCCCGGAAAGAACGCGACGAACTACCTCCCGTAAGGATCAAGTGCTGCGGCGTTCGGCCTCACACACGAGCAGGCGCAGGCGGAAGTGCGGTGGCGCGGCAGGTGCTCCTCCGCCGCCAGCTGGGCGGAAGCTCCTGCAGGAGGCCTTCGGGGGCCGTGGCCACCACGGACAAGTGGGCCCACGCTCGCACAAGACGGCCTTTCTGCTTCCGTGAAGATTCAAGATGGCTGTGATTTAGTACAGACAGGACGGGGCAGAAGTCTTGCCACATTCCCGCAGGTTTCCTCATGAAATGTTATTTTAGCACCTACTCTCTAAAAGGGGTGACACTGCTAACTCCGTCAAACATTAAAATTAAAACTCTTACTTGGTACAACCGCCAATTTTACACCAAAATTCTATCTATCCTAAGAAACTGTAAACTCAAGGTCACATTCTAGATGCCACGAAACAAAGTTCACCCCAGTGGGCGTGTGTCAGATTTTTAGAGTTCTCCAATGATTCATGAGGTTGTTTATCTCGGCTTTCAAACGGCGTCTGGAGAGATCCAACAGTCAAGCACAGCAAATTCCAAGGTCTTTTGCTCATCAGACTAGGTAACTTCAGCTCAGCCTGTGTGACAGGCTGTTCTGCACAACGTTTTTATCTCCACAGTTTCCCACATGCTGCACGGCACTCACAAAAAGCCATCTGCCCATATCCTTTCCAGACCAGGGCGTTATGACACTGCGACCTAGACTATGTGGGGAGCCTTGCTAGAGGCTGAAGAAGTTCATTCCAGATATGAAACTCCTTAGCGGCCCAGAACCTTGAGTTCTTATCAGAATGAGGTTCCCCAGACCAGCAATATCAGTACCGCCTGGGAACCAGGTAGAAAGGCAAATTCCCAGGACCTACCTAAGACCACTGACTCAGAAACTCTACCAGCTGCGAATCACCGAGTTAACAGAACAGGAAAAGAGTATGTTGAATGTTGTGCTAATTGCCATTAATGATGACTCATTAATTAACTGGCATAAAACGGACCAAGAAGCTGTGCCAACTGCTCCAAAAAACATCCGTCTTAATGATTTGTGTACATTGAACGAGTCTGGCTTCCAAAACAAATACCAAGGAAGCAATAACCAAGTCTTCTACCACTCCCTGAGACCAGGAGGTCCACTGTGGACAGCACTAGCTTCTCTGCAAGAGCTAAACAGGGTGGACATTATTGCTGACAACGGTTGTTCTCATTTTTAAGAAGAAAGGTGAAAAAAGATCACTAATACAACTCTCGTGCAGACTCATGGCAAAAGTACCCCCTGGTTCTATGAATTGGCTACAGATGAACACATCTAGCTTCAGGCGTTAAGCTTCAGCACTAATGTGGCACCAAAGACTGGCAAACACTTGGCATGAACAACATGCACAACACACGGAATCAGACACCTCTAACCTTATCGAAATTCTCTGACCTCACCAGCAAGTGTCAGACTCGGACTCTGGCAACCACAAAGCACACGAGGCTGCTCAAAGGAGTGCACTAGGATTAAAGGTGATTCTTTGATGACACAACAGCTTGCCTGGGACTGTGGCTGCTCCGAACCATTCCCTAGCTGTCGGGTGAATAAAAAGGCATTGCCAAACTCAAGCCAGTGTTAACCCATTTTATGCAGTGAAGCTCAAGGAAACAAAGACAGCAGGAGCGCATGGGAGGCGCAGTCAGTTAAGTGTCTGACTTTGGTTCAGGTCATGATCTCTCAGCCTGTGACATCAGGCTCTGTATTGACAGCTCAGAGCCTGGAACTGGTTTTGGATTCTGTGTCTCCCTTTCCCTCTGCCCCTCCCCTGCTCATTGTCTGACTCTTTGTCTCTGGAAAATAAATAAATGTTTTAAAAAAATTATGGGGCGCCTGGGTGGCTCAGTCGGTTAAGCCTCTGGCTTCCGCTCAGGTCATGGCTCACGGTTCATGGGTTCGAGCCCCGCGTCAGGCTCTGTGCTGATGGCTAGCTCAGAGCCTGGAGCCTGCTTTGGATTCTGTATCTCCCTCTTTCTCTGACCCTCCCCTGCTCACATTGTCTCTCTCTATCTCTCAAAAAATAAATAAAAAACATTAAAATTTTTTATTTTTTATTTTTTTTTTATTCTTGCTAAAAAAACAAAGACCTGGGCAGGAGCACCTGGGTGGTTCAGTCAATTGTGTGTCCAACTTCAGTTCAGGTCATGATCTCATGGGTTTGTGAGTTCAAGCACCGTGTCAGGCTCTGTGCTGACAGCTCAGTCTGGAACCTGCTTTAGATTCTGTGTCTCCCCCTTTCTCTCTGTCCTTCTCACCACCCCCAGAAATGAAATAAAGAAAATTGAAGAAGAAAAAAAAAAGAGAAAGAAAACAAAGAGGGCAAAAGTGATACTCAAAACTGTATGCAAGAAGTCCTGAAGGTGATTCCGGACCTCTACAAGAGGCTCAAATCCTGGGGAACTGAAAAGATCGTTACAGTTCTTTAAAATTCTGCATTACCACATCTATGTGTAAGATCAATGATTCTACTTGGGAACAAAAGAAAATATTGAATTCTGCTCCCACAGCAGCATGCTTCCCAGGGTTATATCCAAAGGTAGAGGAGGAAAGCGAATCAGAGTGGTGTGTCAGTGGCCACTTTAAGAGGCAACTGGCAGGGGTGTGCCTGGGTAGCTCTGCTGGTTAAATGTCTCACTTCGGTTCAGGTCATGATCTCAGGGTTTGTGGGTTCGAGTCCCGTGTCGGGCTCTGTGCTGACAGTTCGGAGCCTGGAGCCTGCTTTGGATTCTGTGTCTACCTCTTTCTCTGCCCCTCCCCCAATGACACTCTGTCCTTCTCTCAAAAAAAAAAAAAGCAACTGTCAAAAACTGGTCATGCCCATCACAGTGTAGGAGAAGTGCTGACTGACGCGAGGCCCAACCACGAAAGTTAGGTTGTAAACAGACCATGACACGCCGCCCCCCCCCATGGCCACTGAACGCCATCTCCGTGATGCTGGCCTCCAGTTTTCGTGTCTTTGGAAAATTCATCACTGTATTTTTTAAGTTACAAAATTATAAAACAAGTTCCATCTCAATCAGTAAATGAATCATACTGATCTCAATTAGTAAATGAAATAGGCACAGAAAACACACCACTAGGGCCCTAAAATGAGGGGATTTTTTTTTTTCTTTTTGGCGGGTGGAATCATGAGGGGATATTTTGTGTTCCAATGAGACAAAAAAAAAATTTGAAGCACAAAGTGCCTGACCAAAGAGACAGCGTGTCACTGCGTGTGCAGCCTCTCCAACCCTCTGGTCTGTAGGACGCGTGACAGGTAGAGAAGTGCCGGCCTCAGTGTGCCAACAACGAGGCAGCGGGTTTCCCGGGCTCCCAGGCTTGCAGTGGGCAGCGACAGGACTCAGGCCCAAGCTCAGATACCAGCTCGACACAGACGCCCACCTCCCCCACCTCCGATGGGTACCCCTCCCACATGTGGCTTTTAATCCGAGCTGTTCCCAAAGCCTCCCTGTCAAAGGGTGAGGCTGGAGTCCCAGAAGGAACAAAACAGGGACATGTCAGGGGTTTAGCCTCAGTCCCCACTCAAGCCCCAGGGGAAGCAAGAGCTTGAGCCTCAGGCCCCGGAAACAGTGGAGTGGTAACGCTCTAAGGGTTGGTTAAATTACAGCCAGGCCTGGACACAGGAAACGAGGCTGCCGTTTGAGCAAGAGCTGTGGGGAGGCTGAAATTTCAAGGCAATGGGAAGGACAGGCAGCAAGGAAAGCGGGCCGTCACAAACAGAAAGGACAATCTTCCCGGGGTGCCTGGGCGGCTCAGCTGGTTAAGTGTCTGACTCGTGGTTTCGGCTCAGGTCATGATCTCATGGTTCGTAGGTTTGGAGCCCACTTGGGATACTCTCTTTCTCTCTCTCTACCCCTCCGCTTGCACACACTCTCTCTCTCAAAATAAATAAAGTAATCCTAAAAGAAAAGGACAATCTCCCCATGTCTGCGGTGCAGACAGAGCTGCTCCCGTGAGCCGCCTGGGTCTCGGGCATCCCAGGCACACCGACCCCGCACCCCCACCCCACCCCCCACAGTGGGATCACCCCGAGGAAAACCAGTGAATCGGTGCATCCCAGCCCAGGAGACCTACAGGTGCCTGAATATAACAGTTCACCTTCCGTAACATCAGAGTTGTACACGTAACCCCCAGCTCTGAAGGATCTGGAAGCATCTCTCATGTTACAGCATGTCTGAGTAAAGAACAACAGGGCTAATCTGATCTCGTCCCCTGACAAAGAGAAAAACCTTTAGCCCCCGAACTCTTCGCTCTTCTTCCTGGAAACGCAGGATTTCATTCGATGAGGTAAAAATGTGCATGTGCCCAACTGCTTTCTTCTAGACGATGCTTCTGTTTCTAAAAGACTTTGTCTCAAAAAAAGAGATTTCCAAGTAAAACTGCATTCCCCTCACACCACTGAAGACTGGGGTACAGGGATGGGGAGTAAAATCTACTCTCCACATAATGTGAGCAGTGAATTAATTTGAGGCTCGCCCCACGTCCCGAGCCTTCCAAAGGAAAACTGCAACCTTTAAGGGCTGCCAGCCCTCCTGTACTTGCAAATGGTCTCGGTATTTCCTTCGGGGCCCAGCAGTGAAAGCACTTCATAAGAACCTTGTACGCCAGGGCTCATCATTATACATATTTATGTGCTATAAAAAAACTAATTCTATCATCCAGGGTAGGAAGCATGCAGCCATCTCTCACAAAACAAGCTCATTTATTTTGCCCGCTAAAGCTCCTGTGTAAAAAACGAAGACATCCGCTGGCTACAAGGGACCGACTGTGGCATCGGTTATTTTAATTTCGCTCCGGCGGGAGGCGCCCAGTTCCCAATCTATAGTCACTTGATGTTTTGACAAATAGAGCGTTACCCGACATCTGTCCTGGAGCCAATTCATGGCCTTTCTTAAACAGATACAACGCTAGAAACAAGGGGGGAGAGGAGAGAAAGGAAACCAGCAGCTCTTGTGAACGGTCCTCACCAAATGAACCATAGCAAATCACAGCAAATAAAAACGTTAAACTAAGCATTATGTAAAGACGACGTGTGTGCGGCGTGTGGAATGGCAGACTGCAAAATGTCACAGGAAACGAGCCCCGCAAAACCCAGAGGTCAAAGTCAACATCTTTTATGATCACTGCTCAGGCCAAACACCAAGAGAAAAGGAAATCCTTCAAAGATACTAGCACCGTCTCTTTGGAAAATGGGCAGCCACACTGCCACAGTACGCTCTCTCCAGAAACCACGTGCTGAGGAGGAAGAAACCATTCTTGGTGGAGGACAGACCTGGGTTATCCCTGCCTCCCACTTCTGAGCCCCTTGGCAGACAGCCTTAGCTCTAAAATGCGGGCATTACCGGGCACCCTAGGGGGCCCAGTCAGCTGAGCATCCGACTCTTGATTTTGGCTCAGGTCATGGTCTCGCAGTTCACAAGTTTGAGCCCCACATCAGGCTCTGTGCTGACAGCTCAGATCCTGAAGCCTACCATGGATTCTGTGTCTCCCTCTCTGCCCCTCCCCTCCTTGTGCTCTGTCTCTTTCTCTCTCAAAAATGAATAAACATTTTTAAAAATTTAAAAAACAAAACACCAGAACTCAAGGGATACCTGGGCAGCTCAGCTGGTTAAGTATCCGACTTCAGCTCGGGTACGATCTCATGGTCCATGAGTTCGAGCCCCACATCATACTCTATGCTCACAGCTCAGAGCCTGGAGCCTGCTTCCGATTCTGTGCCTCCCTCTCTCTCTGCCCCTCCCCCATTCACACTCTGTCTCTAAGAATGAATAAACGTTAAAAAAGATTTTTTTTAAATAACTTAAAATGGGGACATTATTATTTACCTCTGAGGGTTGCTGACAGCAATTACAGGGAATGTGGGAAAACGACGTAGGGAACTCACTGAAGAGTGGAAGGTGTTTGGTGGAGAAGAATTTGGGGTAGCCAGTACCAGATGTTCAGTACACTTCTGACCCTTGAATTATATGAATGAAATGTTACATACTCTTACAAATACCTATCTCCTGGTTTCCCTCGCCAAAGCAAGGCAAAGAATCCCTAAGAATGCTGACTTGACTACTCACAGCCTGCAGTGGGCTGAATGGTGGTCTCCAAAAAGATATGTGCACCCTCTAATCCCGGTATGCGTCAATGATGCCTTATTTTAGGAAAAACAGTCCTGGCAGATGTAATTATTACTAAGGCTCGTGAGAACATCATCCTGGACTATTACCCAGGTGGGCCCTAAATGCCAGCCCAAGCGTCCTTCTGCAGGAGAGGCAGAGAAAGGACACTCACCCAGAAAAAGCCACAGTGTGACCATGGAGGCAGAGAGTGGAGAGAGGCGCCCAGAAGCCAAGGACTGCCAGCAGCCACCGAAACCTAGAACAGGGAAGACACATATCCTTCCCCGAAGCCTCTGGAGGAAATACAGCCCTGCCGACAGCTTAATTTCAAACTTCTGGCCTCCAGCCCAGAAGGGAGCAGGGAAGAGGGAATAAATTCCTCGTCTGAAGCCACCGAGCTTGCGGCAATTTGTTACCGCACCACAGGAAAAGGAATACCCTCCTGAGGAGGAGGCGAGCTGCTTAAACACCAACCGAGGGGCGCAGTGATTCGTTTACCTCTACGAGCGACGTGCTCACCGTCACAACAAACCAGTTACGAAGCCAGGGGGAAACGGAGTCTAAAAAACGAGAGCCAACGCAGGGCTGGAAGGGCCCAGCAGGTGCGCTCAGCCCCTGTGGCGTCCACGGGGCTGACAAGACAAGAAAAGGTGTGCACGGTGTCCCCTGAAGATTTCTTTAAAAGCAGACTTTTGATAAAGTCGCACTGAGCTGATCGCCGGCAATGAGGACGACCCCTGCCCCAATGTGGGACTCGACCCTGAGAGCCCTCTCTTCCCTGAAGAAGTCACAGAAACAACCACAGGGGCCCAGGCTTACGCCAGACTAAAGGCGTGAGAAGAAATGAATGTGCCCAAGACTCAGATGCCTTCTACCTTCCTGAAAACCAGTGTCCTTAAGAACTTTCGGGGAGATCAAACCAAGTCAATTCTTGGTGATTCTTTCTATCCTAGCAACTTGGGAACCAAAAGTGAAGCGAACAGGACTCGGGTTAAAATAAAGGGCTTTGGGGGATCCTGGTGGCTCAGTCGGTTAAGTGTCCCACTCCTGATTTCAGCTCAGGTCATGATTTCCCGGTTCATGGGATCGGGCCCCAAATTGGGCTCTGCACTAATAGCATGTAACCTCCTAGGGATTCTCTCTCTGCCTCCCTCTTCGCCCCTTCTCTCACTTGTGCATGTGCTCTCGCTCCCTCTCTCTCTCCCAAAATAAACATTTTTTGTAAATTAAAAAATTAATAAACAAATGACTTTGGTTAAGGTGTGTGAAGATAAAATACATCCTATGTACTGGGGTAAAACACATTCTGGAAGCCAGGGAGAAACCGGCTCTAATCATTCTGGAACCTGGGAGGCTGCTCTAAGCATCTGCAGTGCTGTGATTTTACTCCTCATGGTGCCAGACTCCAAAATTTGCACAAACTGGAGAAGGTTGAAAATGGACTCCTTTTTTTTAGGTTTTTTTTTTTTTAATTTATTTAGGTAATCTCTATAACCAACATGGGCCTCGAACTCATGACCCCAGCATCAAGCATCACATGCTCTTCCGAATGAACCAGCCAGGCTCCCCCCAGATTCCTTTTTTTTTTTTTAAGTTTATTTATTTATTTTGAGAAAGAGAAAGAAAGCATGTGCAGGGAAGGGGCAGAGAGGGAGGAGAGAGAGAGAATCAAGCGGGCTCTGCAGAGCCAGTGTGAAGCCCAATGTGGGGCTCGAACCCACAAACTGTGAGATCATGACCCAAAAGCCAAAGCCAGATGCTTAAGTGACTGAGCCACGCAGGCACCCTGGACTCCTACTTCTTGGCTCTTTCTGACTACAAGGCAATCCCCACGACAGCAACACAGTCTCCTTCTACTCAGTTCTGAACTGGCGGTGAGCTCTGCTCCCTATCCCTGGAGCAAAACCTATTTGGGAAGAAGCTGACGGGCAGAGGGCACGACCCCTCCAGGCCAGGCCTGCGAATGCAAAATTAAAGGACAGCCACCACCTCGTTCTTGGGAAAGCCAGCCATCAGACACAAAGGTCCCACAGTCCCCACTGTCACTGTGGGCCTCCCTCCACCCCCCTGACCGCCTCGTGCAGGCAACACCAGGGGCTGCTGCACTGGGAGATGCACACACGGCGCAGTCACTCCCGGTGGCCGAAGAGCGGAGGACACCGTGTGCCTCGCTTGGCTGCCTCTCCAGCCTCCTAAGGCCCCCACACACACGACAGGGACCGGCACTTGGGCAGTCTCTTGTTCCCATTCACAGCCCAGCCCCACAGCCAGACCTTCACCGCGATGCGAGGCCAGTCACACGGTGTGCCCTACAGACCCTAGGCAGCTGTCCTCTAGTGGAAGGCTCGCACGGGCACCATGCCCCTCCGCCTCTGCCCCCTGCTACGCGGAGACACCGCCTGCCAGGCTCACCGGCCACGTCTCCGCTACCAGGAACGAGATCACGCCCCCTTCGCGGACGTGCACTTCGGTCAAAGTCACAGTACCAGCGGCGCTCGGCAGGCCCACGACAGGCTGCACGCCACCCTGCCGCCGCCGCAGGTCAACCCGACCAGACGGCGTTTACTGTCTCCGTTTCCCAGCCGTGGAACCCGGTGCACGAAGGATGCGTGTCCCGCCGGCGTGGCATGGGGCCCGGCCTGAGGCCGCCGCCCCGTCCGCCAGGCTTGTGCCGCCGGCCGGCAAGCAGACCTCGGCCGGGGTGCGCACGACGCTGCACCCACGTATCTCGAGGCTCGGGTGCCTAAGAAGTGACCGGAACAGAAGACAGCAAGCAAACAGAAAAGAAAAACGCTCCAGATGTTTGCAAAATATCATTTGTTCTAACAGATTAAGATCTCGCCGAAACGACGAGTGGCTCAAAAACGAAAAGCTCGCGAAAGGGACAAAATGAGGGGCGCCTGGGGGGCACAGTCAGTTAAGCATCAGACTTCGGCTCAGGTCATGATCTCATAGTCTCTGGGTTCAAGCCCCACATCGGGCTCTGTGCTGACACCTCTGAGCCTGGAGCCTGCTTCAGATTCTGTGTCTCCCTCTCTCTGTGCTCCTCCCCCATTCATGCTTTGTCTCTGTCTCTCAAAAATGAATAAAAGTTGAAAAGAACAAAATGTATAGATACAGAAAAGTAGATCATAAGTTCCCAGGAGCTGAGGGGAGGCAGGGTGGGGAGTTACTGCTTAATGGTTGCAGAGTTGCTACTGGGGGTGAGGGAAAAGCTCTGAAAACACAGAAGGATGATGGCTGTACCATGCTGTGAATGTCCTTAGTGCATTGCATACTTAAAAATGTTTAAAATGGCAAATTGGATATTACATGTATTTTACCATAATTTTAAAAAAGTAATAATGTCATGTGCCCAAAACCATCCAATTGTATACTTTATTTATTTACCTTTTTAAATGTGTGTTTATTTTTGAAGGAAGGAGAGAGAACATGAGGAGCAGGGGAGGGCCGGGGAAGGGGGGGTGGTACAGAGGATCCAAACCAGGATCTGCACTGACAGCACAAAGCCCCATGCAGAGCTCAAACCCATGAACCATGAGATCATGACCTGAGCCAAAGTGAGATGCTCAACTGACTGAGCAGCCCAGGCACCCTGGACTGCACACTTTATAGTGATTTTTTTTTTAATGTTTTATTTATTTTTGATACAGAGAGAGACACAGCATGAGAGGGGGAGGGGCAGAGAAAGAAGGAGACACAGAACTGGAAACAGGCTCCAGGCCCTGAGCTAGCCGTCAGCACAGACCCCGACGCGGGGCTCGAACCCACGAACGTGAGATCTGACCTGAGCCGAAGCCGGAGGCTTAAACCGACTGAGCAGCCCAGGCGCCCCTGGACTGTACACTTTAAACGGACGAATTGTATGGTATGTGAGTTTACATCCCAATAAAGCTGTTAAAAATAAAAAGAAACAGCGTGCCCCAGGTCACTAAGTAAATGCTGTTTCCTTCCTCTCCCCTCCCCGTGAAACTCCACACCGGGAGGGGCCACGCAGCACCACGGCTGAGAAACAACCACACGTCTCAAAGGATGAAACCTCCTCGGCCTCCCTGTTCTGATCAAAGCTTGTGACTGAACAGAAAGCCCCGCTTCCAGGGTGTGCGCGGCCCAAGACAAGACTGCAGGGCGTCTTCTACAAAAGCCGAACGGCCCTGAGTGTGCCCCCGGCACCTCGCCGAGAAGCGACCCTCCAGACGTCAGTGCCCCCACGGCAGCACAGCAGCGCCAGACTGACTGGGAAGTCTCGCGGTGGGGAAAATCACTGTAACGCTTATAATGACAGACTTAATTTAGACCCAACCTGAACGGTCAGTAAACACACACGTGACCCATCAGCCAGGATGCTAAAAACCCACAGCCAACACGAGGAATCAGAACAGAGAAAGCTCATCCTCCTGCTATTCCAGCACCTTCTGTACAAAGGAGGGACCAGCAGGCAAAGGATAAGCAATCGCCTGGCCGGTGACTGGGTAGCACGCTCCAGAGACAAGCAGGGTCTGCACTTCCAGACACCTGGGCCCACGGACAACTCACGAGTGACCTGGCACCGCCCGCTTGTCACCATCAACGGCGTGAGCTGGCAGAGGGGGCAAATGAGAGTGGCTCTCCCCCTTAGCAGTGACAGGGCTAGGAAGAAAGGACGTATTCTGTCTCCCTATAACCCTTCAGTTCAGAATCTCTCTGATGTTAAGTGTGACGCACATGCATATATTATAAGGGAAAAAAACGATTGCCTTCCATAAAGGAAAAGGGAAAAAGACACGGGCGTGCTTTATTGCAGGCATCATAAAACAACCCCCCTCCTCTACGCTAATCACGCTTACAGGTACACAACCTTTTGCAGGCTGCTATATTCATCTGATGAAAGAAACTTTAGTATCAATGCTCCAAACCAAAGCAAACTTGCTTCTGCTCTGGACCAACCTGACACGTTTCCTCACCACCTGATTTCTCACAGGCAAACACTACAGGTGGGTACAGGCAAGAGTGAACACTTTCTTGAGGCGCCTGGGTGACTCCGTCAGTCTGACCTCCTTAAGGGGCATGATCTCAGGGTTCATGAGTTCGAGACCCGCACCAGGCTCTGTGCTGACAGCTCAGAGCCTGGAGCCTGCTTCCGATTCTGTGTCTCCCTCCCTCTCTGCCCCTTCCCCACTCTCACTCTGTCTCTCTCTCAAAAATGAACATGTAAAAAAAAAAAAAAAGGTGAACACTTTTCATTTGCTCTAATTTTCTATCCACATGATAACCAACTTTCTTCTTTATCATGAAACGAGACACACAAAACACATTCCACCACCGCATCTCCTTTCCGGATTCCCCAGCCTGCTAAACTCCCTTATGCTTCAAGAAAGGAAAATAATAAACACTCGTGCCATCTTGTAACTTCTGCGGGAGGTGAATGAATAGTTTTATCTCCAATTTACAGGGGAGGAAACAATGTGTCCAGGGGCGTGTCCCTCCTTCTTAGGGCTCGTCCTCACCTCGAGTGTGGGGACAACATCCGGCAATGTCATCCCGGGAAGCCCGAGATTTCCAGAGGAATCCTGTTCCTATTCAGGACACTTGTATCAAGAAAAAGCCTCTACAGCAAACTGCGGGCAACTCTTCCCTTTGAATTCCCTTACTCCCAGAGGTTAGCCAACCGAAGAGACTCACTCATTCCCTTCCTCCTTCTCAGAAACAAGGTGAGTAGAAAATAACCTTCCCAAAAACCTTCAGAGAAGGTGATCTCCGCCAGAGTTCAACGTCTCTTGCAGACACAGATGACTGTTAATAAAACATAAGGCAAAAGCCTGATTTTGTGCCTTCTGCAGTATGAAAAAAAGTGAAAGCAGAGGGTATTTTTAGCTCTTTCCAGCCTACAAGGATCTGACCAAAGGATCTTCTTGAAGTCTGGTTTTCCATGCATTGATCGAAACTGACCAAGGTTGTAAAAGGAGGCAAATCACTTCCTGCCCAGAGAGGCCGCAGCGTCAGCACAAGGCCCACGCCGCACAGCCGGTCATCGGCAGCGCTCTGATGCGGGCCGTCACTGCTCCACTCCTTTACGACTCTCTTCCGGATGCCAACACAGGAAGGAGAAATGTAGGAGGTGCCCGCGCCGTGAAAGAGACAAACGGCAGCACGCCAGCTCCTCACAGGACAAATAGGCAAATACGGCTCCAAAAGCACCTTCCACTTGGTTCCGCCTCTGCGGACCTCTCCAACACCAGCTGTCTCAGGGAGCTCTCGAAAACTCAGTAACACCTTCCCAAAAAGGCATGACAGGTGCAGCCAAGCGCTAATTCGGCATGATGCGGAAATAGATGCAGTTGATTTCCCCCTCAACGTTTACTTCTTTAAACATAAATGTGGCGAGAGAGGAACAAATGGTTCTCTGCATATGTAGGCAGTCTGATTTCTACCCAAATTCACGGGAGGACTATGCAATATTTAGTTAAGCTCACACCGAGGAAAGCCTGGTGCCAAACAAATAAACTCTCAGGAAAATTTACAGAGTTTTCTAAAATCAACCGCTTGAGGGGATGCTGATGGCCACTTATGGATGTTCCTCTACAAGGGTATCTTGAAGAAAATGACAAAATCAAGGTTAATGTCGTAAATCAAACCTGCATGGAAGTGAAGAATGAGGTCATTGTTAACAGAAAGAGGGGGCAAAAGAAAGCAAGTGCTCTTCCCACTTTCTAAATGGGTGGAGGAGGGCGACCACATCCATAACGTAAGAAGATATCACGTCACCACGTTGAATACCTGAAACTAATACAACGTTGCATATCAATTATTTTTAAAAGAAAAAAGAATGGATGACTGTACTTGACCAACTATCCCAATATACGATAAAAATAGTTCCTATTCTACAATTCAAAGCCTGCTGGACTTTTTTCCTTCAAAGATGAAGAAACTGTTCTTCTTTGCCAGATGGGGGGGAAAATGGAGCAAAAAACCAAGAATTTTCAGCACAGTATCACAGGAGCATTCCTGAATCCTCAACTATTTTCGATATGCAGCTAGGTTTCGGGGGGGTAGGGAATGAATGAACATTCCCAATTTATTTTTTTGTTTGTTTTTCTTTTATCTTTTTTTAATTTATTTTTGTTTTTTGTCTTTTTGGGTTTTTTTTTATTTTTTTGTATTTATTTATTGAACATTCCCAATTTAAAACAAAACTGTCCTTGGGGCCGCCTGGGTGTCTCAGTCAGTTGAGCGTCCGACTTCCGCTCAGGTCATGATCTCATAGTTCGTGAGATCAAGCCCCAAATCAGGCTCTGTGCTGACAGTTGACAGCGTGGAGCCTGCTTATAATTCTGTCTCCCCCTTGCTCTCTGCCCCTCCCCTACTCTCGCGTGCACACGCAGGCGCTCTCTCTCAAAATAAATACACATTTAAAAAACATCCTGGGGCACCTGGGGGGCTCAGTTGGTTGAGCATCGGCTTCGGCTCAGGTCATGATCTCACAGTTTGTGGGTTCGAGCCCCACATCGAGCTCTGTGCTGACAGCTAGCTCAGAGCCTGGAGCCTCTTTCAGATTCTGTTTCTCCCTCTCTATCTGACCTTCCCCTGCTCCCACTGTCTCTGTCTCTCAAATATAAATAAAAAACATTAAAAAATATATAAACATAATGATTTTTTAAAATTATATTAAAAAATGAGTAAATGTGTCCTAGTTGAAAAATATCATTGAACAATGAACTTAACATCCTGCACATAAAAATGTAAGAAACGGCCACGATCCAAATAGTGAAGGTCACCTGGACGTTCCACGGTCTCTGACATCAGCTGCCCTTTCAAAGGTTTACAAAGATAAACACAGCCCCCAAAATAAAACTTGAAAGCGAAAAATATCCTTTTTTTCCCATAAGGACTTGGATAGACAGAAAGGGCTCAACTGTTAGCAGAAATAATTTTCCATGAAAAAAGAAATTAAACTCTGTACCCTTAGCATGATGCACACTGAGTAATGTATAGAATTGTTGCATCACTGTATTTTACACTTGAAACTAACATGACACTGTCTGTTAACTATAATGAAAATAAAATTAAAAGCTTAATAAGAAATTTCAACTTGATTTCCAGTATATACTACATTGCTTCCCATTCCTCTCTGAAAGACATTTTGACAGTCAGACACATTAGAGGGGCACCCAGGTGGCTCAGTCAGTTGAGCATCTGACTCTTGATTTTGGTTCAGGTCATGATCTCACAGTCATGGCACTGAGTGCTGCTTAAGATTCTCTTTCTCCCTCTGCCCTTCCCGGGCCGCCTCCCCCAATGCCATTCTCTCTCTCTCGAAACAAACAAAAAAACCACATTTACCTCTGAACTTCCACATAGAAGATTTAAAAATAAGAAGCCACAGTGTGATAAAATTTACTAACGCAGACTATACAAATTCCAAACCTGCTGGAATCCAGATGTTTGGAATTCACACCTGTCTGTGCAGCATGTCATCTAGGTACAAGCACTGTGATCTAGTATTTATACAGACATCCAAAGGCAATGGCGCTCTTACTGATAGAATTGTGAGGAGCTGCATACAATGGAAGGAAATGACGTAACCGACCCAACACTCGCTGGAACAGTTCTTTCTCCCAGTGGGAATTCTTTCTCCCAGTGGGAATGACCAATGTGGGCTGCCTCATTCTGTCTGGCTCACCCAGAATCTCCTAGAACAAATCCTGTTAAGAGAGCGGGGGTAAAGAAGGCTTAGGGCACTGGCAACGGGCCAGCTGGGGCCAAGCCTGAGGGTCACATCTGTAATGTTAGAATCAACGATGCCAAGAAAGCACAAGCCACACTCTGAAGTCACCACCTCGAGAGTCTTTGAAAACGCTCTGAACTTGGACGTCTCCCTAAATCACAGAGACTCCTTCCAACCGTGAGTACATGAGCAAGCTTTTCATTTCACTGAATCCAGTCAGATGAAAGCTCGGGATGAAATGACAATCAAGACTTCTCCACAGATTATCTGTTGTGTAACCAACACCTTCTGAGAAAGAATTTTAATGAGATAATAATGCAAGTATAAATAATAACCTCATGTGTAAAGTTCGCTGGCAGTGTTAGGTCCAACTCTGTACACACACACACACACACACGTGCACACACATGTGCACACTCTCTCTCGCAGAGTCTCCCTTATAGGTAATTCAAATACCAAAACCACCAGTTCCTTATCTTGGAAGAGAAGTACTACCTTTGGCAGTGTTTTCTTTCTTTCTTTTTAAGCCAATATATTTAATACATTATTCCCCAGAAGGTCAATTTCTGCTTTCAAAAAACATGTGAGTCACTAGAGATGAGAAACCCTTTATCTGAAAACGGCGCACTCCGGGTCCCAAGCACCCCTGACAGGAGTGGGAGACCGTGGGCCCCGGGGCTCTGATCACTTACTTGTTAAAAAAAGGTTCGATGAGTTTTGATCTGGCAGACACGTGAATTTTTGGAGGGCTAAGGAAAGAACCTGATGAAGAAAAGAAGCGGAGTATTACACACGGTCAAGGAGACAGAGCCCGAAAGGTCAGACGATGGTCTATGTAAATCAAGTGTCCAGTTTAGAAGGGTCAGAGGCACCAAGCGCCACACCAGTTGCGTGTCAATGGGCCTTCCTCGCGCACTCTCCATGCCCTACCCCAAGCCCCTCCCGCGCTGACCTCCGACCCTCCCGCTTGGACCTGGGTGAGTGGGCCCCAGGGCAAGGGCAGACAGGCACGATCCGCCCCCGACCAGCGTGTGCGGAAACAGGCCCCGAGAGTACCTAGGTAGTTGGCCATGGCGATGAAGCACAGCCCGGTGATGTACGCGTCGTAGCCCGCCTCGTGCAGCTGCTCGGCGGCCGTGTCGTAACTTGGAAAACCTTCTGCACTTTCTAGAGGGAAGAAAAACAAAGGGTCTTCCCAAGGACGTCACAAATCACGAAGACTGGTAGGCACGATGCCCTACCGAACCCAGACTGCGCTGGTAAGTGCTGGAGAAATAGCCCATATGAGCAGGGAAAGGCTATCTACTTAATTCTCTGCACACGAGACCGTGCAACAGGAGAAAAAAGGGTTCCTGAACTCGAGGGCCTGGGGCTAGAAGACGCCTCCGTTACATCCCCAGAGACCCACCACAGGCCTCCTCACTGCACCCAGGCTGGTGCCATGTACAATCAGCCACAACTTGCTCTAGGACAGTGGTCTGTCTTCTGCCCGCTTCCTGAGGCGAGGAAGAACTTCTTCCCTGATGACAGAGACATAATCGGTATTTCAGTCATGACTAAGAGCACGGATTTGTGCGTCCCACTGTCTGAGTTTAAATCTTTGTTCCACCATTTTTGTGCAATGTGATCTTAGGCAAGTCGCTTCACCCCCGGGGCCTCCACGTTGGCAGGATGGAGATGAAAACCTCCCTCATTAGACTTTTGTGAGGATCAAATGAGCTAATGTCAGTAAGGCTCTCACACAGTCCCTGAGACAAGGTAAATGCTCGGTAATTGTTATCCATCAATAACCCAGGTAACCCTTCTAAAAGGCAAAAAGACGCTAATCAACACTGGCAGCTCGGCTCGGCATTGCCACACTTCTGAATGTATGGATCTGAAGATGAAAGCACAACTAACTCCCTAATTAGATCAGAACGTGCTAGGACGCTGCCCACGGAGGGGCGCCCAGGTGGCTCAGTCGATCAAGCATCAGACTTCGGCTCAGGTCATGATGTCGCGGTTCACGAGTTTGAGTCCTGCGTCGGGCTCTGTGCTGACAGCTCAGGGGCTGGAGCCTGCTTTGGATCCTGTGTCTCCGTCTCTCTCTGCCCCTCCCCCGCTCACACTCTGTCTCTCACTGTCTCTCAAAAATAAATAAAACATTAAAAAATATTTTTTAAAATGCTGCCCATGGAACATGGGACCACTTCTTAGGGGAGATCATTTGACATGATTCATCAGTCACACTGATACACACAGAGGCAGTGTGCAGGGTCTGGGACACCAACGTGCTTTAGAGTAAATTCTCTGCCACATCCCAGAATATCACATGGAAAGATTAGGATAAAACTATAACTCTTTAAAAAATTTTTTTAAAACACTATAACTCATAAATATTTCCCAGTACCATTCTGGAAATGAATACCAAAATGTTACAACAAAATCAAAAGCATGAATGGAAAGTAATAAGAAAAAGATTGTGACTGTTCTTTTTTTTTTAATTTTTTTAATGTTTATTTTTGAGAGAGAGACAGAGTGAGAGCAAGGGAGGGACAGAGAGGGATGGAGACACAGAATCTGAAGCATGCTGCAGGCTCTGGGCTGTCAGGACAGAGTCCGACACGGGGCTTGAACTCACAAACTGTGAGATCAAGACCTGAGTCAAAGTCAGAGGCTTAACTGACTGAGCCACCCAGGCGTTCCCTAGACGGTGACTGTTCTTAAGTCAACATAAAGGTCTTTTTTTTTTTTTAACTGTTCTTATTTATTTGAGAGAGAGTGGGGGGGACAACATGAGCAGGGGAGGGTCAGAGAGAGAGAGGGAGACACAGAATCTGAAGACAGGCTCCAGGTTCTGAGCTAGTTGTCAGCACAGAGCCCAACGGGGGCTCGAACCCACGAACCATGAGATCATGACCTGAGCCAAAGTTGGACGCTTAACCAACTGAGCCACCCAGGCGCCCCCATAAGGGTCTTTAACCAAGAATTTTTTAACCTATGTATTAAATATTAGATTTTAAGCTTTACAAAAGTCTGTTACCATGATACCCAAGTAAGTAAGAGTTTCTACCCTACCATCAGCTGAAACACACATTTCCAAAATCAATGATTTCCATCATAGTGTTAGACAAAAAAGGTCTAGGCTTTCTTCCCTCACCCTCCTTCCTTTTCTTAATTCCTTTTTTGGACTATTACCCAGAAAGGGAAGCAAATGGCTATAATCTTGGCTGCTTTAGTGCCTTCCATTGTCAATTTCTGAACCATCAGTCCAATTATCAATGTCTTCAGAAGTTTGCAGGCGACAGCTAATGGAATGCTAATTACGGTAGCAGCGGCAGCAGGAGGCGAACAGGAACCAAGGAAGGAACACGCGGCAGGTTCACCTGGGTAACGGCCATGACCGGATACGCAGAACATCTCTGCCCTAAGAAAGATTCCTCCCTACTTCCAGTGTTCCTCGCAGCTGCCCTTCCATAGCTCGCCACCACTGACAGGAAGCACTGTCAACCCAGTTCCTGGGCTTTCCTGAGACAAAAAGTGTTATTTCCATTCGGCCCCTGGCAATTAATCACCAACTCTTTGTCTTTGCTTAAACAATGCCTCCTAGAAAAGATAGATACATCAAATTTTGGGAGAATTCCAAGCACTGTGAAATAAAAGCCCCGAGGCTAAATTTAGTTGCTAACCTTCTGAATGAACGGGCTACCCAATTGGATTAACATAAAATAGATGTAGGATTATGAGACCATCTTTATTCAGAAAGCATAAGTCAACAGAGGGCCGAAGCACGTCCGCTGGCCCACATCTGTACGTGTGCGGCCGTTTCTAGAGCAACTTTTCCTTCCTTCTGCGATCTACATCAGTCCTGACCACAAGGGCTCTGGGCACCATCAGGATCACTATTTTCTTACCAACTTTCGGAGGGTTGAAAGGCGTCTCTTTCAACCGCTTTTCCAATTCTGCAAGAGATGTGTTGTTAATGATATCCTACAAAGCAGAAGCAGAAAGCAGAGAATTATGTATGAGCGCAAATCATCTCAGTACAACTTACAGCAGAGATTCACTGGATATCCTGACCCAAAAAACAGAAACAAACAAAAACACACAGAAAAACCTGGTATCTAGTACTGCCCCCTTGTGTTCTCTAAAGAAACACAGGAGTCCCCACTCCCCGTGAAAGACAGCAAGTGTCATTTTCCTCTCATGAAAGGTTTTTAACACATGTTAAATACCTACACAATTTGGGCCAGAAACCTAAAGTTCTGGCATTCATTTCGCTCAGTTTTATAAAGTCACTTCACAAAACAGCAAACGGTTATACTTTCACATGAATGTTCTTGATTAGAAAATATAAAATATATAAAATCAAAAATAATGAAGTGTGTGCATGGGTAACCTATTCAAAAATGCATTATGCACACATACACACACACACACACACACACACACACACATTTTTAATAGGCTCTATGCCAACATGAGGCTCGAACTCACGGCCCCAAGATCAAGAGTCACATGCTCTACTGACTGAGCCAGCCAAGCACACTCCCTCCCAAAAAAACACATTATATACTTTAACATCAAAAACATTTATATTCAAAAAGAATATAGAAGAAAAAATAATTCCACCACCCAAAGACAACCATTGTTCACATTTCGATATATTTATTTCTAGGTCTTTTCCTATTTTTTTCTTTTTTGGATGCATCTGAAAAGATATTTAGGGGCACCTGGGTGACTCGATCAGTTAAGCATCTAAATTCGGCTCAGGTCATGATCTCAGAGTTTGTGGGTTTGAGCCCCACATCAGACTCTGCTGACAGCTCAGAGGCAGGAACCTGCTTCAGATTCTATGTCTCCCTCTCTCTCTGCCCCTCTCCTGCTTGCGCTTTCTCTCTCTCTCTCTCTCTCTCTCTCTCTCTCAAAAATAAATAAATGTTTAAAAAAACTATTAAAAAAAGAAAATGATATTTAAATAGACGAGAATTTCAAGCTCTTAGTGGCAATTCAAAACACACCAAAACATAGTTTATCAGTGATAGCTCAAATTTTAAAAATACCTTAAAAGGTTGTGTGCTGGCCATCAATTTTGTATCCAAGAGTCTAAAAACAAAACAATTTTCAATAAGGTAATAAACAAAATGCACATCAATATCCAAAACGTATTTTACTCAAATGAAAAGCCCACTGTCCTAAAAGCCGACGGGAGAATTAAGCACATGAGCCATTTTGACGTAGCGCGGGCATTTCCACGACATCAGACTGGCACTCCAACTTCTCAGCCCCTCTTCATCAAGAGACTCTGGAATTCTGCCACCCTCAGAGCACAGCTCCAGATCTGCTTGGACCCCAACAGGGTGTGGGTTACGTCAACCTCAAGGGGAAGGCGAAGATCTTCCTAAGTTTTTACACAGCTCAAGTATGGCTGCTGGTCTAGCACCGCCTCCCCCCAACCCACCCCCCACCCCCGCCCCCGCAACGCCATTACCAACCACTATCCTACCCATATCTGTACAAAACAAACCCATGGAGGTCAAAATCTGCATTTGGTAGTTTCATGCTATTGTTGTTACTTCTTAGAATTTGGTTTCAGAGATTAGAATAAGGAAAAAAGAGAAAAAAGGAGACAGACTGACACTAATATGAAAACTATTTCTTGAGACATAAATGTGAACAGTGTCAATAACAGGGCAGAATTAGCCCAAATGTAAGAATGACAGCTCTGCTACCGTGCCCCCCCCCTTCAGATGGGTCTTCACGCACAGACCCTTGCTTTGGAGGCTCCAGGTGGCTGACCGGGGACCCACTGGACACGTGATGCGTAACGTGTCAGAACCGCCACAGGATATTAACCAGGGAGACACTCACAGGTAAACTCAGAGCTGAGGGAAAGTCTCTAGCCGGACCGTTCTTAACAGCCCGCAGAATAATCTCAACTGGATGCCTTACGGGGACAAGGCAGGTCTGATGTAAAAGAGAGACAAGAGCCAACTCCAGAAGACTCCACCAGGGTTTTGGACCGCACGGTGTGGGCCAAGGAGACAGGAAGTGCTGTCTATTTTCACTCTCAGTCCAAATTTTGATTTTTAATGGAATAAAACCAATCATCAATTATACAAGCAAACCCCCCCAGCTGGGCCTGTTAAACCGTTTCCCGGGGTGTATATACTGGATGGTGACCACGATCGGGTAATTACTATTATTACTATTTATTAGTTGTTTGTATTACAGACGGTAAGACAACTATTTTGAAGGAAAGACAAAAAGAACCCTTAAAGAAGGCTTACCTGGGGAAAACACATGTTGTCATCTCCTTAAACTCATTTAAGTCCTAAAAAAAAAACCATAAACAAACAAAACAAACACAGACAATGACTTATGGTGATTTTGCTAATAACAGTCACAATTCTGAAAACATACATGAATATTTCAAGCTTCCTAGCTCTCTTTTCAAACTGTGATATCTCACATGGGCCCTTTAAGCTCATTGGCCAGATCCATTTCCAGTTAATAATTACTTTCTAAAAATCTTCACAATTTCCTCACTGACTGGGAATCCTGGGATGTGACACGTAAAACCTCTGCATAACCAAAATAGACAAACTCCAGCATTTTATGGCTGAAACAGGAGGAGGAAAGATTTTTATTATATGCCGAAAGTTTTCAGTAATAGCTCTGTTAAACAAATCCATCATAATAGCGAGACTAGTACGGTTATTTAAATAAAGGGGTTTAAATAGGAAATGGGTATTCTGTAAACTATGTTATACCGGCACCGAGAACGCCGCTGAAATGCTAGTTAAAAAGGCTATTAACGCACAGACTCTCCAATGTGCACGATGCACGCTTTAACTGCTCAGAAAATTGCTAAAGAAGCGCCTGTAACAAGCGCCTAAATTAGACAATTCATTTCCCCGTTTACTTTGATCAGGAAGTCTGACACTGAAAGGAGAGGGATCCAATTTTGGATGAACTCATTTACATATATAATTGCCACTCGAGACTGAACTCCTGACCCTTTGTCACTACACTTCTCTTCAGCGTTACTCATGCTTCAGAGCAAACTGCCACTTCCAATTAGCTCTCCAAGCCTATAAATACAGACCGTATTTAGCTCGTGTGGAGTATTTACCAGCTTTTCAATGGCTGTCGTTAAATTAACAGACAATACGTGAACAAGCGGTTTCAGTGCTGAGGCCAAACAAAAATGCACTGACTGCTGTCACCTCGCGATGCCATCACAAAGCCTCACGAGCAAGAAAAAATCCGAATTCTGGCTCCTTCCAGGGCTAGCATGTAACAGAGCTCTGGACCAGTGCCTCCGGAAAGGTCATACGTAAGCACCACGAAGATCCTGCAGAAGAGGCTCTCCCCAGAGAGAGAGAGTCCCCGTGTTCTAAAGAGTCCACGGTTTGCAAATTCTCCCCTAAAAGGCAGCTCCAAACCACGGATTCTTTAGAACCCTTTTAAATGCAAAACGTGGAACAAGTACGTGCAAAAGTTCTCCCATTTTAAATATGTTTTCTCATTTATTCTCATTGCTTCTTCCAAAACGCGTGGGAAGAAAGCCATTTTCTCCTTCCGACAGGGACAGAACACAAAGAAATGCAATTACTTATTTCAGGTCACTTTAGTAATAAAGCAAGGGGTGAAGCCACGTCTCCTAACCCATGTCCTACTCTGTGACCAATCCCATGCCCTTGGTTCTAGAACTGGATTCAGAACTACAGTAGTTTCATTCAGGCTAACGTTTATTAAGCCTTTGGACAATGGGCTATGCTAGGCGTTTGGACCCGGACAATAAAAAAGGTTAAACCCCTTGTCCAAGTGGTCGATCACCTAGAAGAAGAAAAGGGTAAAGCTGTCAAGAAAAACCACAGGCACAAGAGGTACACTGTTCTGTAGGAGTTCATGGCAAAGGAAGATCAACTCTTGGGCAAGGCAAGCGAGCATGGAAAACTTCCTGGAAGAGGCATTCACTGGACCTTGGTAAGGCAGGGAAAGCTGCATACAGCGAACACGGACAAAGTTCAAACTGGAAGAAGTGGTATACCACAACCACGGACAGCCAGAGACACCAAGCCATTCCCAGGAACAAAGGAGCCAGGCCGGCTGGCCCCACGGAGACTAACAAGACACCAGAAGGCATAGGCCGGTTGGGCCAGACCACAGAGAAGCTGGGTACACCAGGCTACAAAGAATCAGCTGTATAGAAAAGCAAAGAATGTGGGATAAGATTGGGACTTTTGGGCAGGGTCAGCGATGTGAACAGAGCCATACGTCAGAAGATTATAAAACCAGCAGAGTCGGAAGACACTCAGTTGTTAAATCCACACGCAATGCCTCCTCTGTGCCGGCTCTGTCTGGTGTTCAGACAAAGTCATACCCCTTCCTCCTTCCGTACCAATCGCTTCACCCTTTTAAAGGTCAAAGAAATCATGAGAGGAGCTGCTGCACTTTGGCCCCTGGACCAAACGAAGTGGTAGATCCGCAATAAACAGCCATTCGGCTTCATGCACCGCGAATTCGCACCCATCCTATTTGCTTGGAGACTCACCACTACGAAGTCTTTGAGTCCCAGAGGGTGACACAGTTGTCATGAAAAGCCCTGGCAACCTTGAGGGTGCAGAACTAAGACAAGGGGGGCCACAGATGCACTGTATCGTCAGCGGGGCTCTGTTGGACTTTTCCTAAGAAAGCAATCCAGATCCTGATGGAACAATGTCCCCTAAGAAACATGGAGGAACGGAGGCTGTGCCTACGTGTAGACGACGCTGAGCTCTGAAGGAGGGATCCTCCAGCCCAGGAGTCACAGAAGACGAATGTGGTGGCAGCTGAGAGCAGCGACTGGCAAACTGCGGCCCACAGGCCAAATCTGGCCCGTTCCGATCTGTTTCTCAAACCAAGTGGCACCGGAGCAGAGCCATACCCGTTTGTTTGTGCATTCTATGGCCGTTTTCTGGCTACAGTGGCGGTGTTGAGAGTTGTGACACAGACTGGACAGCCCGCAAAGCCTAAAATATGTTACTACCTGGCCCTTTATTGACAGTTTGCCAACCTTCGTTTTTAAGGATGTGCTGAACGTGAAAGTCAGGGAAGCCTGCCTGGTGTGTGCCGGGCTCCAGATGAGAAATACGGCCACTTGCAATTAAAATGACGAGACTCCAAACGTGAGAGACAGCATGGAGACAAGCTGTCAGGAGCCCGTAGGTGACCAAGAAGAGTCCGAACTGATGTTAACAGCAGCACTGGCGAGGCCGTGTCGTTCATCACACACAGTAAGGAGTAAGGAGGAATAGCTGGCGTGGAGAGAGTAAGAAGGAGGGAGGCGCTGTAAGGGGCACATCTCATCACACACACCTCCTGCTCTGCAGGCGTCGGAAGGCTGGAGTCGGGTGGAGTCCGGCAGGAGCTGTGGGCCTGTGTCCGGGGAGAGCTCACGGCCGCAGATAAAGATGTGGGTGAGATCACCAAAGACGGAAAACACCGACAGCCCATAAAGGAGAGGGGAGGACGAGCAACGGGGGGTAAGCAACATGCGGCCACATGCATGGTCAGGGAGCAGAGGAGAAAGAGACAGAAGAGAAACTCCTCTCTTGCAGGGCCAAAGAAGCTTGTGCCTTGGTGCACCGAGACAACTCGGCTCCGGGAGCGGAAAAAATCACCAAGGTGACCAGAGGGTCCAAGGCAGACAGCCTCACGAGGGGGGATCGCGAGTTCTGTAGGACCTGCTGCAGTTCAGCTGACCCGAAGCACGCCTCGCCTTCAATGGCCCTATTATTGCTACCGTTAGCAGCAGCGAACAGGCCGACCACAGCAGGGGCCGAGGAGCCCTTGCCCAGCGCTAACGGAACAAACCACTGGCGTCAGAATTGAACAAAGGGCCAGCTTTGCTCTGGCAACGGCAGATGACTGAAGACTCCTTTTAACGGCGGGTGAGGATGTCGCTTCCAAAAAGGACAACTAAGTGCGTGCCACTCTCTCTGGGAGCCTGCTGCATACCACGAACCCGCTCTCGTGCAGAGAAGCCTTTCTCAGTAATGAGGAATTAGCAACTGTTGTCTCTCTTCCTTTTTGAAGTTTTGATTTAAACCCCAGTTAGTTAACACACAGGGTAAAATTACTTTCAGGCGGACAACAGAGTAATCCGGCACTTCCACACGCCACCCAGGGCTCCTCACAAGCGCCCCCCGCCATCCCCGTCCCCCGTGTCATGCAGCCCCCACTTGCTCCCCTGTCGTGACCATCAGTGTGCACTCTACAACTTAAGAGTCTGTTTCATGGTTTGCCTCTCCCTCTCTTTTGTTCCCCTTTGCTCATTTGTTTTGTTACTTATACTCCACATGAGTGAAATCATAGTATCTGTCTTTCTCTGACTGATTGATTCCACTTAGCATAATACTCTCTATCTAGCTCCACCCATGTCATTGCACATGGCAAGGAATCGTGAATTTTTAACACAGCTCGGGGCGCTGGGGAGCTCAGTCCACTGAGCGTCTGACTTCGGCGCAGGTCATGATCTTGCAGGCTCGTGAGTTCAAGACCTGCATCAGGCTCTGCACTGACAGGTCAGAGCCTGGAGCCTGCTTTGGATTCTGTGTCTCCCTCTCTCTCTGCCCCTTCCCTGCTCACACTCTGTGTATCTCTCTCTCTCAAAAGTAAATAAACATTGAAAATAACGGTGACCCACGCTGACGAGTCACTTACCGCAGGCAGAGGACAGTAGAACTGGTGAACCGTGTGCATGACGTCCAAGAGCATGTTGTGTCCAATAACAAGTTTTCCCTACAGGAAAGTCAAGGTCAGGAAAAAGATTTCTTGGTACAAAATTATATTGGGGCTTGAGAGTGAAATGTGTGGTTTGGATTCTATGAGGACTTTGTCCTAAACTTACTTTTTGACCTTAAAATAACAACTTATATACCAATAACATATATATATATATGAACAAGTTAGGGTATTAGATCCAGAATGCAAAGTAAAAGCACCAATGATTTTGATTTCACTGATGTTTTTCTCTGCTTTTTATTCACCCTCAGGAATCAGACATAGTAAAATTTTTATTGTAGACCTCAAAAAAGGAATTGAAAACACAAACTACCTTGAACCTTCAATAATGTGTGAACAAGACTCCAAATATCTATTCTAGGAGTGAATTCTTTAAAACACTCATTTATTTTTGAAAGATATATTCACAAGAACACTGAAAGGTAAAAAAGCAATTAAATCCGAGTTCTATTAAACAAGAGGGCTTTCCATTTCCTTCACATCTATGTCAAAATTCACGAGGTGCATGTTCTTAAACACTATTTCCAGTGCAATTTGCTGCTTTGCTTTTCAACCAACTGAACTATAATGTGTTCAATCAATGACTCCATTGTGATAAAAATTTGTGTTCAAAATGGAACAGTGACCTAGATTTAGCCAGCCAGGTGACACCGTTTTCAACATAAAGCATCTGGTCATTACCACGGAGCTTCTGACCAGGTCCCAGCGCACCCCCAAAGTGATACTCCTTGACTCACAGAGCTACCCATAATTCTCGGAAATAAATGATTCTATACAAAATCTTCCAAATTCAACAGGCAGCCCGCCTTGCAGCCTCAGCTGTAACTACCACAGTGGGAACCTAGTGCCAGATCTGGTTTCAAAACACTATTATCCGATAAAAGGATCCAGGGCTCCTTGGAGAACTTCTGGGTTCTAGAACTGAGGCAGGGAAAACGCAACATCAGTGTGAACGTTGTGATGCCAGAGAGGAAGGCGGTGCTCGGAGAAGCATGGGGGCCTGTTCAGAGGACACCAGAGCCAACCTGAAGAAGTGCTAATGGCCATTTTGAGCAACAAAATAAACAATAAAAATGTAAGATTATAATCTGTAGAATAAAATAAATGTCCTGAAGTCTGTGCTTCTAAACATTTTTTTATTTTTTATTTATTTTTTATTTTTTTTAATGTTTTTTATTTATTTTTGAGAGACAGAGACAGAGCGATCAGGGGAGGGCCAGAGAGAGAGGGAGATACAGAATCGGAAGCAGGCTCCAGGCTCTGAGCTAGCTGTCAGCACAGAGCCCGACGCGGGGCTCAAACCCACGAACCGTGAGATCATGACCTGAGCCAAAGCTGGATGCTCAACTGACTGAGCCAGCCAGGCGCCCCTAAACATTTTTTAAATAAATAAATAAACATGAAATAAGGGACAAATCTTCCTTACAGAAGAATTCTAAGAGCAAGTATAGAAAGAATACAAACTTGCCATTAAGACACACCACAGTAATGGGGTGCCTGGGTGGCTCAGTCGGTTGAGCGTCCAGCTTCAGCTCTGGTGAGATCTTACGGTTCGTGGGTTCAAGCCCCACATCTGGCTCTGTGCTGACAGCTCAGTAATAATGGCTGCGGGCAAAACCCACCAAGATGCTGGGTGCTGGGTAAGAGTTTGAGAAAGAGCAGCACGTTCGTAGTCTCACAGTATCTCCCCCAATTTATGAGGCCCAAGGGGACCAATGGTAACGTCACAGTGCACAGTTCCAGCAGACCCCACCTCAACCAGGCCATGAAGGTCAACATCACGAACTATAATTTCCGTGGGATTCTTGCCAAAACTATACACCCTCCATCCAATCGTGAGAAAAGCTCAGGCAAACCCAAACTGAGGGACGTGTGACAAAATTACAATCAGTATTCCTTACCCACATGGAGATGACAAAAGACAGAGAGGGACTGCTCAGACAGATGAAGACTAAAGGGAAAGAACGCATAAATGCAACACAGGATCCTGGGAAGAATCGTGAAAGGAAAACAGACTCAGGAAACAGTGACGAGGTTCAAATACGGTCAACGGTCTGGTACGTAATACGGTACCAGCGTTAATTTCCCGGTTCTGCTCCCAAGGTTACTGGGAGGTGTCGGAGTAAGGGGTGCTTGGCGAGGGTTCTACAGACACTCTGTACTATTTCTACAACTTTTCTATAGTTTTTTAAAACTCGAGAAAACACAGATTTACTAGGAAGAGTGGCAGGAAGAGAATGTGGTGTCACGTAAATATTTAAGAGTGTTTAAATGGCTTTACAGAGCTTGACTCTGTTTTTAAGGGATATGACTTAGAAATGTTAAATGTCTGCATCGCTAATAAATGAACTCTTCGGTAGGATGCTTTGTGACGGTACCTACCAACGCTCAGTGACATGCTGTGAACTGCTGTGTAGCAGACAGACAACAGGGAGGAAAAGCCAACAGACGCACAGCCAGCAAAGGCGTCTGACTGTGAACCAGGCGAGCAAAAGGAAAGGCCGCCGGCGCTCAAAGCCAGCTGCCGCCCGCGCATCTGGGTGCGCCAGCCTCTGCCGAGTCCTCCGCCTCTCCGCAGCCCGCCGAGCGGGTGCAACGTAAGCACTGTGACCGGCCCTCTTTCCTTCCCTGGACACCAGCTGTCTTAGCCACTTGTCAACAGACTCTCACCTTTGTTTCTCTCCAGGCTCGTCTGGCTTTCTATTCTGTTCTGATGACCTCATTCACTTCAGACAAAGAGCTCCCCGCAAGCCAGCCATCTTCATTTACAGGGCCCTGGGGCTGCTGTCTGTCCCCACTCCAGGACCGTCCCATGCCTCCCCTCAAGTCCTGATGTGACAAGCCTGCACCTGGCGGTGGGACAGCCACAGAACTCTGGGGGGGGGGTCTGCAGTCTTAAAGTGTCCTTGATACAAAGCTGAGCATCTAAGGGGCAAGACGATGCCTTCTCCAGGGGGGGACAGTTCCTTCTCCCCTAACCAGTGATGTAAGGAGCAGAAAGTCTTAGCCTCCAGGCTGTGGAGCAACCCAGCAAGCTGCCGACTCGGACGTGCGATCCGCAAAACCGCTGGCGGCCTGACCCAGTTTACCTGCGCAAGACGTGGAGGCCTCTCCGCCAAAGGGACTTAGGAAATGAGCAAAAACGTCTACCATACCTATCACGGAAGCCTCAAGCATATTTACACAAATGGTCAACACATTTTGGAAACTTATCAAATATCATCGAGGCTATGAGAAGATTCAGTAACAGTTATGCAAACTCCAATGTTTTTGTTCTCTAGATTCTTCAAATTAAGGAACAAAACTCCCTCAATCAGATACTTGATTATTTCTCCCCATACTCTGTCCTTTCTTTTTCCATTTCTTACTAATTTTGAGAACAGCAAATATAAGTTTCATGCAGCCATGTACAGACATCATGGTATAATCCTCCTACATGCTTTACAAGAAAACTTTTTCCTTTTTAATTTTTTCAAAGTAACCTCTACACCCAACATGGGCCTCGAACTCCCAGCCCCAAGATCAGGAGTTGAACGCTCGACTCACTGAGCCAGCCAGGCACCCCTACAAGAAAACCCCCCGACAAATGGGGTGGATCCAATCGGCAATTACAGTGTCCGGCCCAGTGCATTAGGACCAGCCTCCCTCCAGGCCAGGTAAGCATTCTACCTGTGACCAAATGACCGATCCACAATGATAACTTAGCATTAATATAGCATTAAATGTTATATTCAGGAATCTAGTTAAAAACACAAAGCCTGGGGGCGCCTGGGCGGCGCAGCCACTGGAGCATGCAACTTCAGCTCAGGTCATGATCTCTTCGTTTGTGAGTTCAAGCCCCTCATCAGGCTCCCTGCTGACAGCACAGAGCCTGCTTGGGATCCTCTCTTTGCCCCTCCACTGTTCTCACTCCCTCTCTCTCTCTCAAAATAAACAAATAATTTTAAAAAAAGAAAAGACAAAAAAAATAATAAGAAAGAAAGAAAAAGAAAAAGAAAGAAAGGAAGGAAGGAAGAAAGAAAGAAAGAAAAGAAAAAGAAAGGACGCCTGGGTGGCTAGTTGGTTAAACGTACAACTCTTGGTTTTGGTTCAGGTCATGATCTCATGGTTTGTGAGTCTGAGCCCCACGATGGGCTCCACGCTGACAGTGTGGGGCTACTTGGGACTCTCTCTCTCTCTCTCTCCCTCTCTCTCTCTACCTGTAATGTGTGTGCATGGTCTCTTTTTTTCTCTCTCTCTCTCAAAATAAATAATTAAACACGGGAGGGAGGGAGAGACTGGTTCACTTACCGAACTGGCGATGGCATGAATGACTCTAGAAAATCCCACGGCATCATTCAGTTCTTCCTAATTTAAAGAAACAAACCAAGGAAACGGCTGACGTGTATATATGCCTTATTTGAACAGGTTAAAACCCAGCCCCCCAAAAGCCCTGAAATGTTACATCAAGTTAGTTTAGTTTCCCATGTTCTGCCTCCGTCATCTCAAACAACTGCACCTGAAATGATCGATGTAGACACCTCTCTTCCGTTTTAGAACACAGGATGAGCAAAGAGCAAATTATTCATCAGTCACTAAAGTAACAGTGACTAGGGTTTACCATCAGGGCACATCGTTGGCTGAAATTTCCAAGTCTAGCAAGTTTTAAAAACACAAACTTTTCTAGGCTGCCACCTGCTGGCCAAATTCAGCCCTGCATTAAATTCTGAGGAAACCCATCCAGCAGTCAACCGATCAAATCAAGCGTTCTCCAAACTCTCCTAGCTTTTTTCGTCAAGCGCGTTTTTAGGCCACATTGATAGCACAGCATTCCGAGTCCCATCCCCATTCCGTTTCTTCTCTCCTTTCCCCCCGATGGGGTGTGACGAGGCTCAATTTCTCTGTGTTGCAAGAACCCGCCGCCCCGTCTGGCCTCATCATGGCTACATCGCTCAAGGCGTCTCGGCTCACTACCTCCCTCTGCTCTCTGGCTTCTCCACCGCAGAAGCTGCTCCTCTCTTTAAACTACTCCCAAAGTTAATGAGCGTTCATGGGGAGGTAGAGCAAACCCTAACACTTGTGCCCTGCTGGTGGAAACATCAAGTGGCCCAGTCACTACGGAAAACAGTATGGTGGTTCCTCAAAAAATTAAGTACAGGGGCGCCCGGGTGGCTCAGTCGGTGAAGCATCCAACGTCAGCTCAGGTCATCATCTCACAGTCCATGAGTTCGAGCCCTCGCGGTATATGAGTTCAAGTCCCACACTGGGCTCTGGGCCTGCTTCATATTCTATGGCTCCTTGTCCTGCTCACACTGTCATTCCCTCTCTCAAAAATAAATAAACACTAAAAAAATTTTTTAAATTAAATATAGAATTTCTGTATGATCCAGCAATTTCATTTCTGGGTATATATCCAAAGGAATTGAAAGCAGGGACTCAAAGAGATATTTGCACACCCTTGATCAGGGCAGCATTATTTCACAAGGATCAAAAGATGGAAGCAACCCAGTGTCCATGATGCACGAGCGAAGAAAATGTGGCACATCCAGACAAGGGGCTATTACTCAGCTTAAGAAGAAAGGAAATCCTGACCCTGGCTACAACATGGATGTACCCAGGTGACATCAAGCTAAGTAAAATAAGCCTGTCACAAAAAGACAAACACTATAGGACTCCACTCAGAGAAGGGGCCTGGAGCAGTTAAACTCCCAGAGACGGGAAGTAGAAGGGTGACTAGTGGGGGCTGGGGTGGGGGGCAGGGAGGAGCCAGTGTTTAATGGGGACAGAGTTTCGGTTTCCTAGGACGAGAACAGTTACAGGATGGATGGCAGTGACACTAGACAATAAGGTGACCATACTTTCCACTACAGACCTGTACACTTAGAAACAGTTAGGACAGTGGCCCCTGGGGGGCTCAGGCAGCTAAGTGTCTGACTTCGCTCAGGTCATGAACTCACAGTTTTGAGAGTTTGTGAGTTCGAGCCCTGCATCGGGCTCTTTGCTGTTAGCAAAGAACCCGCTTCCAATCCTCTCTCTCTCTCTCTCTCAAAAATAAATAAATGTTTAAGGATGCCTGGGTGGCTCAGTCGGTTACGTATCTGACTTCAGCTCAGGTCATGATCTCACGGTTCAGGAGTTTGAGCCCCACATGAGGCTGTGCTGGTGGCTCAGACCTTGGAACCGGCTTCAGATTCTGTCTCTCTTTCTCTGCCACTTCCCTGCTTCCACAATGTCTCTCTTGCTCTCTCAAACATAAAAAAGAAAACAGAAAAAAATATTTTAATGTAAAAAAAGAAATAGGTAATAAACTTTAGTTACGTGTATTTTCCCAGAATTAAAATTTTTTTTAACTTTTAAGACTATTTTTTTTAACTTCACATCCCTATGCAAATTGTTAATGACATTTTGATGGTTTCCTCCCAAACAGACTGTTCGCTCTCAGACAGGAAAGCCAGGAATCATTTATTCTTGTCGTCTCCGTACCTACCATAAAGCCTGACCAGATGGGGAGGAAGTTACAAACGGTGAATAGCTAATCTGACCCTAACTCCTGTCCCAAAGTTTTCATTCTGCCTTGTGACCTGTGGTCCCTCCCATCAAGTGGATGAAATCCTGCAGTGGGGAGTGCTGGGCGGGGTCCCTGCTAAACACCCCAGCTCCCGGGGGGCTCAGGTTTCTGTCTCTCCCCTCGGTCCACTGGGAAACCAGAACAGAGATTTGGAATCCTCTCTCTCAAAAATGTTCTTCAACCTTTACTGCAACATTTTAAAAAAATTATTTTTAAAAAAAAGAACAACTCCTCCCAAGGCTAAACCCCACGGCCACCTCTCAGTCCTTATCCTCGCCTCTCCACTGCTGACGCCCCTTCGCTGACATTCTCTCCCCCGGCCGCTGGCCACTCACTCTCTGGGCACACTTTCCTACTTGTGCCTATTGTGTAAATGCTAGATCCTTCGGGAGCCTACGCCAGCCATCTTCCTCTGACTCTTCAGCACACGGGAGGTGCCACCACCGAGTCCCAGTGTCTCCACCGGCGACGGCCACGCCTCGCCCTCGCCTCACCTTCTCTCCCGCGCTCCAGGATGACAAGCCTGCACAGGACACTCGCCTTGCATGTCCCGAGACCTCTAAAAACCTCACTGGGTCAAACCCAGAAGGTGACATCCTTCACTCCCGGGGGATGGCTCCACCACGGCGCCCCGGCGGCCTGGCAACTACCCACGTAAGCCACACAGGCAAAGGCCCGAGTCAGGACCAGTCTCCTGGCAGCGCCACCCCAGGGGGAGCGGATGGGAGGCAGGGGCGGGTGAGGAGGTGCGAGGAGGCCATGTCCCCCTGCCTCCCTCTGTCCCCTGGGAGGCTGTCGTAGGGGCTTGTCACCGCTTCTCAGGTTCCGACGAGGCGTGGGGTTTTCTGCCGCACCCTCCCCTGCAGAATGGAGTCACCGCACAGAAAGGCACTCGGCTGTGGTCTAGGACTGACTCCTTGGTAACGGGTAGCCACAAGTCACGCCACAGCCCCCCGTCCCCTCTGGTTTCGGGGTGTAGGACAAGGGCCAGATGCAGTGGGCACTGCGGGCTGACCTTCCTTCTTCATATAGTAGACTGCCTACACCCAACGGTGGCTTTTTGCATCTGTACTGGGTGAATCGGCCCAATGTGGCCCCGACGGCGCCCTGTGTGGGCTCCTGGCCTCCCGCACCCCGTGGGTCACTCCCGCCCACCCCACCTGCCATCTGCCCACCTGACTGCTACAACTTCTGGCTTATGCGTAGCTCTCTTCTCTCCTTTCGCCACCCACGCCCGATCCCAAAATCCACCAATCCCACCTTCCGAAGCCCTCCAGGTTCCACCTCAACTGCTACTCGCTGTTCTATTCCCGAGCACTGGCACCTCCTGGCCAGGTCACTCCACAGCGTAACACGGTCCTCGTCCCCGGCATGCGTCCTCCAGACCGCAAGCAGGGGGAGGGGCTAACAGCGCAGATACAACACGTCACCCTCCTCTGTCAAGTCACCTGTTCTACCCTCTGTTGTAGGAAAACCAGCAGCTGCGCCTGAGGTTAAACCCAGCAGTACCAGCTGACGGACATGAGGTTCCGTCCACACAATGTGAATGAGAACCAAGAATACTTCTCTCAAGATGGACTCACAAAGGTGAACAGTGGTCGGCCACCAGGTGAGACTCCCGTTGGTGGCCATGTCTAAATGTTTAAGTTCCAAGTTGCTCTCATTCTGTTCTAGGTTTTTCTACCAGTTCAATTCTGCTGTGATAGGAAACTATTTATTACAGTGAATGTGACACATGATCTGGGAACACAAAGAACTAAATCAGTACTGAGATGCTTTTTCCCACCCAAAGGACGTGGGCATGACTCCGTTACCTGCTCTTTAGC
>NC_043707.1:11356282-11357290 GCF_006229205.1 Suricata suricatta
AAACTCCACGATTCTGCTAAAGGGGCCACCACCGGCCTCCCATCAGCCACCGCGGCTCCCTCAGTGCACCTTGGGAACGCAAGCTGAGTGTATTCCCAGCGCTCACGCTGATGCCCCAGATTCTGGAACTGCGCGTCACGCGCCCAGCTAACAGGAAGCCAGGCCACTACAGCTTTCTGCCGGAACAGGAAGACGGACTCACGCTGCCGTACTTGCGAGTTTACAAAGCGTGTCCGCGTCCGCTGACCTGCGTGATCACCACAGAACAGCTGTGAGACAGGCACGGCTCGCCAGCGTCAGGTCGTCTCCAGGGAACAAAGGAGGGACCGAGGCTTCGAGAAGGGAAGTGACTGGCCCCAGGTCACCCAGCTCACAGGAGGCAGAGCCAGGAGTCAATTCTGACTCTCAGCACGACAGTGTATCATTGCACGCGTTTGGCCCTGCACAGTTCCTGGGGTTACCTTTTCGGTTTCTAAAGTCTCAACGTGAATGCCTTTGGGATACCTAAAGGAGAGAGAGACAACAGCATGTCACTAGGTGAGCCAATGACGGCTAAAACATATTTTAAAAAGCAACTCAATAGCTATAATTTAAGAAGTTTTATTAAATATAAAACACTACTACACTTAACAGAGGACCGTGGGGGAGGGGGAAATAGTTGGGGAGAGCGAGGGAGGCAAACCGTGAGAGACTCTTGAATACTGAGAACAAACTAAGGGCTGCTGGGGGAGGGGGAGTGGGGAAGGGGGTGATGGGCATGGAGGAGGGCACTTGTGGGGGTGAGCACTGGGTGTTACATGGAAACCAACCTGACAATAAACTACAAAAGAAAAAAAACACTACTACAATAAAAACTTTATAGTAACCCTATTTCATAATACTTCAGCAACTAAACATTTCCCCATGTCTGCTTAAAAAATGCAGGAGTGGGGGCGCCTGCGTGGCTCAATCGGTTAAGCATCCGACTCTGGCTCAGGTCATGATCTCACGGTTCGTGGGTTCGAGCCC
>NC_043707.1:11357390-11425777 GCF_006229205.1 Suricata suricatta
AAAAAAAAATTTTTTTTTAAAGAAAAATGCAGGAGCGTAGAGGTGCCTGGGTGGCTCAGCAGGTCAAGTGTCCAACTCTAGATTTCAGTTCAGGTCAAGATCTCATGGTTTGTGGGTTCGAGCCCCACATCAGGCTTTCTGCTGTCAGCACAGAGGCTGCTTTGGATCCTCTGTCTCCCTATATCTCTGTCCCTTCCCTGCTCCTGCTGTTTTCCTCTCTCTCTCTCTCTCTCTCAAAAATGAACATTAAAAAAAGTAAAAACTGAAAAAAAATGCAGAGCGTATCTGATTTCAAATTAACTTTTTAGGGTGCAGGCATCTCACTTCCAAACATAATAATGTTTACTTCCGAAGTGAAATTCTGAAGGTCGTTTCGGATGGTGCGGGGCATACACAGAGGAGCTACGGGAGAAAGGGCCTCTACTGCGGTCTGGCCCCTCAGTGTGTGCCAGCCAAGGAGAGGGGTCTGGAATCCCCGTGGAGTCCACTGCGAGGGCAACATGACAGGCAAGGAGCCTGGTCCAAGGATGGTGGCCCTTCTCCGGTTTTGTTCCAAGTCAATTCCAAGTGCATGCATCACTGGTAGATTCTAACGGAAGAACAGGGCCCAAAGTAAAGCTGAATGCAAACTTCCCCTGCTCAACACTGAGGCTCAATTCTAGGTTAGAGGTCTGCTTGAAAATGTAGTGGAACCAATAGAATCACCTCCGGAAAAAATATAGGCACACGGTTCTGGATATTATTTCAGGGGTTTCACTGACCTGAAACCAACCCATGGGCTAACCCCTGCCTGAGAAAGAGCATTTATCTGAGTTATTTCCTAGATCGTAAAACCCAATCTTTATCACTTAACCTTCAAAGAACAAAACGTATACATAACCCGGAACATATCGAGCCTACAGCCCAAGTGACAACTGAAAGAAAATTCAAAAAGGCTTAAAAGCATCTGCTACAAAATAATAACAAAGAAAATCAGTGGGTATTCAAGAAACTTAAGAAATAAGGGCAAGTTCAATACCACAGTGCCCGAGAGTATGGTAGGGTCAAATCCCCAAGAATGCAGAACCTCAGAAGTGACAGGAGAGCTAAGAGATGACACTTAGTGTTCCATCCTGGGTCCCTGACAGAGCTCTCCCAGATAATATGAACACTTACTTCCAGCTCAAAGTCTGATAAATTAGTTTCCTTTGGAACCTATAAAAACAAAAGAGAAGGGTCTGATTGGGGCTCATGACAAGAAAATCCAAGTGGATCAAGCACTGGATGGGAAAGACACTGAATGTTTAAAAGCGACTCCCTGAGAAGCGAGGGGTGCCACACAAACAAGACCCGGCAGGATGTGTGAGGCCGCGGGACCACCCACCATCCAGCTGCCTCAGAACGTTCTTTAACATTCTTGTATCGCGTGGCTCGAAGGGAGAGAAGTTCTCCAACTCCAGGGCTGCCTCCTGCGGCTGCGCAGGGGGCGTAAAGGAGACACGCGCATCGGAACACTTGCGCGAAGCTCGTCACAAATGGAGTCCCTGCCTCCTTGGAACACTGATGTTTTTTACAGCAGAGAGAAACTAAAAGGACACACGGGGCCTGACAGCGAATTCTTCTCTTTGGAGCCTTCATGTATTCGGCACCCCTCGAGGCCAGAACTAAGTATGCCACGCGGGAGCACAGCTTAGCGCCAAGGACGCACAAGGGGCCTCTCTGCCCCAGGACAGGACAGACTGCTCATTCACCGCCTCAACACACCACGCTCCCCACTGTGTCAATGCTCAAGTCAGGGCTTGCGTCTTGGGAATATACCTATAATAAACAGACTATTTATGAATGTGGGCTTAAAAAACCAAAATGGAGCACACGCCAGAAATCAGCCACTCTCCAGAAAAAGAACATGTGAAAATATTTAGGGTGACTTACCCAGTACATGGCTCTAAATCCAAGTTCTTGTTTTCTTCACTTTGTAATAACTCTTCTATTTTCTCTCTGAGGAGTTAAAACGAAAACATCACCCTCAATCCCTTTCAGGAGTGAAGAAATCAGCCAACGGAGTAATCATAGTCAGAAGCAATTTAAATATAAGAACACAGGGGGCGCCTGGGCGGCTCAGTCCGTTAAGCGTCCGGCTTTGGCTCAGGTCATGATCTCACGGTTTGTGAGTTCGAGCCCTGCGATGGGCTGTATGCTGACAGCTCAGAGCCTGCAGCCTGCTTCAGATTCTGTGTCTCCCTCTCTCTCTGCCCCTCCCATGCTCATGCTTGGTCTCTCTCTGTCTCTCAATAACAAATAAAAACGTTAAAAAAAATTTTTTTAATTTAAAAAAAGAACACAGGACAATGTAACTCTACCCCATCAGGTTATAAGTTTTAAGTTATATTTAAATATATACCTGGTTACACTTAAAGAAAAATACTTTACTTGGACATACTCTTTTTGTTGTTGTTATTCATGAGTTAGTGACAACTTCTCAAGGATTCATCGATACAAGGGATTTAAATTTTTATTTTTCTAGGGGAGGAGAGTGGAGGATTGAGCAAAACGGGTCAAGGGGAGAGGGAGATACAGGCCTCCAGCTATGGAATGGGTAAGTCACAGGGACAAAACTAGAACATAAAGAATACCATCAACGACAGTATAACAGTGACATAATGGGGCCGATGGTGGCCACACTTGTGAACACAGCATAATGTATACACCCGTCAACTCACTACATCGTACACCTGCAACTAATGTAACAATGTGTATCCAATTCTCAAATAAAATTAAAGTAATTAATTTCACTTTTCTGGTAAAGCAGTTATACTGAAAACTCAGTAAAACCAGACACTCCTCCAATGGCACATGTGCTTGTCCGGAACTTCATTCAAAGAAACAAAACGAGGGGCGTCTGGGGGGCTCCGTCAGTTAAGCGTCCAACTCTTGATATCGGCTCAGGTCATGATCTCAGTTTGCTATCAGTGCAGAGGCTGTTTGGGATTCTTTCTCCCTCTCTCTCTGTCCCTTCCCTGATCAAGTTCTCCCTCTTCAATGAAATACATAAACCCTTTTTTTTTTAATTAAAAAAAATACAAAACAAACAAAAACGGGGTGTGTTGCAAATGTCTGGATAGGCCTGATTCAGGGAAACGGGGCAGTGGTGGTCGGGCCCCTGGTCCACGCCATGCCCACTCGATCCGAGCGGGAAGCCTGCCGCTTGCAGAGTTGGTCTCTTTCCTGGTGCCACGTGGCAGGTCTACGTACAGTGCCCAGAGCTCTACTTCACGACGTGCTGTGATTACACCGATTCACGTAGGACCCAACCGAATCCCGCCGTTCAGGCCATCACGCCCGTGTGTGCGGCCTTCGGGCAACACAAGCCTGAGATACCGGGGTCAGTCCTGCCCCGACACACGTTTATGCAACGCAGGCTTTCGGTCCGGGAACTTACACCACTTGGTCAATGAACTTCTTCTGATCCTCAGGAATCGTCACGGGGCACTTGGACGTGTTGGGGGACACGTAAGCCAGGGCCCCCGCACCGTTGGCCTGCAGGCGCTTCTCGTCGTACTGCTCCCGCAGCTGTCTTTCTTCCTCCTGATTTAAATAGGGAATTCCTGAGTGTAATTTTAAAAAGAATGTATTAGCAGAGGTAGCTAAACATAAAAGTTTCAACATAAAAAGTTTTTTTTTAGCAAGCTAGTGAATCTAAAATTCTCAGGCAAGACTTACCATATTTAACTATATCCCGCCCCCCACAAAAAAAAAAAAGTCAACAGGAAAAGGAAATGGTTTTGAAATGCGTTGGTCTTTGCATTCGCGCCACGCAGTCTGCCCCCAGCAAATGTTTCTTTGGCACTTACGCCAGGCGCGAGGGACCTAACAGGGAACCAGCGGACGCCTCCTGCTCCCTAGTGAAGAGGACTTCCGACTGGAAGATGAGAGAAGGCCATTGCGAGCAAAGACCGAGAGGGTAAGAAGGAGCCAGGCCACAAGGAGCCGGGAGAAGAGTATTTCAGCCAAGGGAAGAACTGTAAATGCCCGGAGGATGGAACAGCGTGGATGGTCTCCAAAACCAGCAAGAAGTGGGCATGACCAGAACACAGTGAACAGGAGAAGTCAGCATGGAGACGGCACGCAAGACTGCACAGGCCTTTATAGGCCGTGATGAGAATTTGTTTTTACTCAGGGGTGTCGGGGGTCCCTGGGTGGCTCAGTCGGTGAAGCGTCCAACTCCAGCTCAGGTCAATCAAGATCTCACAGTGTGGGAGTTCAAGCCCCGCACAGGGCTCTGTGCTGACAGTTCAGACCCTGGAGCTTGCTTTGGATTCTGTGTCTCGGTCTCTCTCTGCCCCTCCCCCACTTGGGCTCTGTCTCTCGCTCTCTCGAAACTAAACATTACAAAAAATTTTAAAAATATTTTTTGTTTTATTCTAAAAACAATGGAATGCCATTAGAAGGGTTTAAGCAAGACAATTACATTATCGGCTTCTTGTGTTAAAAAGAGATCAGTTCGACTCCCATGAGGGTTGAAGCAGGGAAGTCAGTTAAAAGCAATCGTCCAGGCGAGAGATAACTGCTTCCATCAGAAGTCAGGAAACTTTCTCGTAAAGCGTACAGGAAATGTTTCAGGCTTGTGGGCCACATGGGGAATCTCTGTCGGAACCAATCAACTCTGTCCTTGCAACATGAAAACAGCCACATGCGGTGGGTGAAGGAAGGGACGTGGCTTTATTTACAATAAGACTTTATTTACAAAATGGCTGTGGGTCACGGTTTGTGAGCCAGCTCAGACTAGAGACGGAGAGAATGAGGACAGAGGTAGGAGAGACAGAACTGCTGATACACTGGGAGGGAGGGAGGAAGGGAAGAGCAAAATCAACGACAGGTGGCTGGTAGGTGTCAGCGGTTGGGAAGATGGCGGGCCCACTTGCAGAGGCGGGGACACTGGACGGCTCTGAGGCCCAAGGGGCGAAAATCAAAACCTACCACCTGAATACATTAAATCCGCTAAGGGTATATATATAAATTAAGGGTTGTAGATATAAGCCTAACGCTCAAGAGAGGCAATGAGATGTGAATTTAGGTATCATCAGGACACGGGTGGCATGAAAAGTCCTGGGACAGTAATGAACTTGCTATGACAGAATTAGAAAAATCACCAGTTATCAGCAATACTGATGGTTCCAAGCAAGAATCACCGGTGGATGTTAAACTAACTGGTGGAAAAGGTGACCAACGTCAGTAATACCAACAGTCGCACAACGTGAATGTACTCAATAGCACTGAAGTGAATATTTAAAAATGGTTAAAATGGTAAATCCGGTGTGTATTTTTCCCCAATTAAAAAAAAAAGCTAAGACCAGTGACGAGACTGAGTAAATGAGAAGAACAAGAGGTAGTGCTGTCAGAGAGAGAGGTGCAGGAGGTGCGTGCGGTTGCTGGTGATGAGACCCACAGTGCTCCCAAGGGCAGAGAGGGCTGCGGGGAGAGGGGGTGGCTGGAAGCAAAGACTGCTGAGCACCGGGTCAAGAAAGAGACAGACGGAGCACTTGCTGGTCATGCCTGCGGATGCTGAGGTCACCCACAGTGAGGAGAGAGTTAGGAGTGGAAAAAGGGCAGAAAGCCACAGCCAAGGCTGTCGTGATGCCACGCCCAGTAAATCAGCAGAAAGAGAGGTGGCAGAGCCCATGACGCATCCCTGAGATCTGGGGCTCCTGTCCCGTGGCACGGCAGCACAAGGACACCCACCGAGATGGGGATGCCTGGAGACGGGGAGCAGGAGGGGGAAACCACCTGTGCCGCATGCAGAGGCCCGCAGGCGCCGCACAAGAGGAGTCACCTGGTTCCATTCAGTTCAGAAAAGAAGTCAGAGGCACTTCCAAGAAGGCTGCCAGGAGAAAAGCGTCTGGCATTTACGGAGCCAGGTGCAAAGAACTGATAAGGAAGAGAAGGGAGGGTCTAGGTCAGATTGAGAGAGTATCAGCAAGAGCGTGGGGCTAAGAGTCTGGCAGTGACAGATGTCCTGGGAGTCCTGATTCAGCGGTGACAAAAATACTCCGAGGTCTGACTGTAAAACGAGAATGAGGCATGCTCCAATTTGGCCGTTTCCCTCCTTCAATGAGGCTGGAAATTATCCATCCACGGGAGCCTGCTTAGAGCAGACCCCTCCACAGATTCTTGCACTTATTCCAAGAGAGCACTCTCGCTACATTTGCAACTTGTATTTAGTAAGAGCTTTCACACACAGGTCTGAGCCAAAGGGAAAAAATTTTTAGCATCCCCAAACTGTGCTGCCCAGCTGGCTCACTCACTACATGAAGCGGTTTGGGCTCCAAAATTCTTTAAAAATCAAACACACTGGCGTATCTGGGTGGCTCAGTCGGTTAAGCGTCCGACTTCGGCTCAGGGCATGATCCCATGGTTAGTGAGTTCGAGCCCCACATCAGGCTCTGTGCTGACAGCTCAGAACCTGGGGCCTGCTTCACATTATGTGTCTCCCTCTCTCCCTGCTCCTCCTCCACTCATGCTCTATCTCCTCTCTCTCAAAAATAAATAAACATTTTTTTTCCAGATGGCCAACAGGCACATGAAACAATGCTCAGCGTCACTCATCATAAGGGAAATACAAATCAAAACCACACTGAGACACCACCTCACGCCAGTCAGAGTAGCTAAAATGAACAAATCAAGAGACTATAGATGCTGGTGAGGATGTGGAGAAACAGGCACCCTCCTACACTGTTGGTGGGAATGTAAACTGGTGCAGCCGCTCTGGAAAACAGTGTGGAGGCTCCTCAAAAAAACTATCGATAGAACTCCCTTATGACCCAGCAATAGCACTGCTAGGGATTTACATTTTTTTTTAAATTGGTAAAAATTAAAGGGCACCTGGGTGGCTCAATCGGTTAAGCATCCAACTGCGGCTCAGGTCATGATCTCACCTTTGGTGAGTTCGAGCCCTGCATCGGGCTCTCTGCTGTCAGCGCAGAGCCCACTTCGTATCCCGTCTCCCTTTCTCTCTCTGCCCTCCCTCACCACGCTCGCTATCTCAAAAATAAACATAAAAAAAAAAATCTAGATGCAGAACCACTGAGGCAACTAAAAAACACTACGGTGTGGGTTCTAAAGTACTCGCAAGGAGATCCTGGTGAGGGGAAGAGAACTTCTGAGTCTGTGTTCCAGCACTTTTACTGCGAGAAAACCTCCTTTCCTAACTCACTCAGTAACTGGGCATTCCCCGTGGGAACAAATACAATTTATGAGATTCAGTAAAAGTAGTTAGTGACCTTCCAGCAGCAGGTGCTGAGAACTGCTGGGGAAACCCGAGGCTTTCCCGAACACTTTTCAGGAAAGGGAAAGGGAAGAACTCTGGTGGGGCCTTTCATGGCCAGTACTCACTCATCCAATATTAGGGTCACCTCCCTGACACAGAAGAGGGCTCAGGCTATGCACTGGAGACATGAAACGCTCGAGATGTAGTCCCTTGCCTCAGGGCATTCACCCGTCACATGACTCAGTAAGCTGTCATGACTGCGCCTGTGTGAGGAACTATCTCCGAATAATAAATAAGCATCACGTGGAAAACGGAGTTTTTCGTTCCGGTATTGCTAGGATGCAGGTCCTTTCTAAAGGCCTCTGCCACCGGTCTCACTGGAAGAAAACAGGGAAGTGTTCCCCGCAGGGGGTCTGTTAGGCCACTTGAGTCACAACACCAGCAGGAGAATAAATGCCACTCAATAAAATCAGGAGGTGGGCACCTGGGTGGCTTTGTCGGTTGAATTTCTGACCTTGGCTCAGGTCATGATGTTGTGGTTCATGGGTTCGAGCCCTGCATAGGGCTCCACACAGACAGGGATTCTCTCTCTCCCTATCTCTCTGTCCCTCCCCTGCTCACTCTCTCTGTCTCTCAAAAAATAAAGAGGGGCACCTGGGGGGCTCAGTCAGTTAAGCATCCAACTTCGGCTCAGGTCATGATCTCAGGGATTGTGAGTTCGATAGAGCCTTGCATCGGGCTCTGTGCTCACAGCTCAGAGCCTGGAGCCTGCTTCGGATTCTGTGTCTACCTCTGTCTCTGCCCCTCTCCCCACCCACACTCTGTCTCTGAGAAATAAACTTTAAAAGTAAATAAGTAAACTAAAAAATGTATTTTTTTAAATAAAAATAAAATGAGGCATTCGTGAGACCTCGTCAGGGCAAAAGAAGCAGCGTCTACCCTCCCCGTGCAGGGCTGATGGGGCTAACAGTTTTCCAAGGCATGAATAAAGAGTTCTTTACAGCTCTAAGGTTACACATGGAATAGCAGGACCCCGAGATCCTGTCTCAGAGTTACAGGCACAGAGAGACCGTTCTCAACCAAAGCCAAATTTACAAGCGCAAAGGAGAGGTCAAGTGTAATCTTACCGTTGCGAAACACTTTATTAAAGTCAAATCCTTGGCTTGCTAGAAAGTCAATGCTTGAGCTCTGAAACAAGAGTGAACAGAACACACATTTAGGTGATGTTGGTGGCAGACACGTGAACAGACGCAGAGAGAGAACTCAGACAAGTAAACAAAGGCAGCCAGGCAAGGAAGGAGCAGGCCAAGGGCAAGAAAATTAAGATTTCACTCCGAGGCTGCCGCATAACCCACTCATTTAAATGATCCGAGCGCTTCTGCTTCATGGCTTACAAACAAGCATCCTTTGTTTCACAATATTTAAGAAAATCATCACAGCCTCCCACGAGGCAGAAAACTCATGATGGCTGTACTGAGTAGTAAAATGCAAAAAGAAATTAAAAGTATTGATATTATCTGACACTCCCCCACCACCACCACCCCAGTTCAAGTTTAAAGTAGTTCACAGGTGGAAGGAAATCCTAACGCATCAATATCCCCCTGAAGGTAGAATCTGGTAACTAGAATATTCTTCACATTTGAGATTAAAATAGAGAAAAGTTCTTGGTAACAAGACTTATTAAACAAGGACGCCTGCATGGCTCAGGCAGTTAAGTGTCCGACTTCGGCTCAGGTCATGATCTCACAGTTCATGGGCATGAGCCCCGCATCGGGTTCTGTGCTGACAGCAAGCTCAGAGCCTGAAGCCTGTTTCAGATTCTGTGTCTCTCTCTCTCTCTCTGCCCCTCCCCAACTCGTGCTCTATTTCTCTCTGCCTCAAAAATAAACAAAACAAAAAAAAATGTTTAGACTTATTAAACAAACATATCTCAAATATATAGTCAGCCAAAATACAGAGGTAAACTTCAACGAAAATGTTAAATAAACACTACCACATGTGGTACCCAAGAATGGCAAAACCCACAAAGTTCTGGACTCGATCTAACGGAAGAGCAAGAACCAGGACCGTAGCCACCTCGTGAGGACATGAGAGGGTGTCCCGCCGGGGCCGTTCTCATCTGGTTCCTCACAGAACCACCTTTCCTGAACTGTCCTGAGACAGGACACCATCAGCCCAGATGACGGACACTGTGTCTGTCCCACTACTCGTGACGCTGTTCACTTTGAGATGTAGCTGAAGACAAGATTATCTACCTGCAGGATGATGGAGGTCTCCGGTCTGAGCAAGGCTCTGCCTCTGAGCCCTGGCTGGCACTGATCCTGAGCGCCACAGAAGTGACCGTGTACTTCTCCTGTCTTAGCTGCTAGGAAGCCCAGAGACTGTCTTTGGCACACGTTTCTGTGTCCTAATCATACTGCAGGAATCCTAGCTTCATTTTTCATTTCTTCCAATTTTTCCGTGACTAATTTTGTAAGCCTTATGCTAAAAAGTAAATACTATATTTATCTTTATCAACCAACAGATTCTTCTTAAAAAGTGATGGGATGTAAGTGGCAATCTTACCTCCCACCACCACACACTCACAGATGTGCACACACTCACAGATGTGCACACGCACACACACACAGATGCGCATGCACACATGCACACACTCACAGACATGAACACACACAGATGTGCGCGCGCACTCATAGACATGCACACACTCACAGACGTGCACACTCAGACTGCACACACACAGACGTGCGCACGTGCACACACTCAGATGTGCACACACAGATGTGCACACACACCGACGTACACACTCACTGACATGCACACAATGTGCACACATATGCACACACTCACAGACGTGCGCACACACAGACGTGTGCGCACACACACACAGATACATGCACATTATTTTCATCATCTCCAGGCTCTGTGTGATTTAGAACAAGCAACTTTTCCCTCTACATCTTCCCTTTTTATCCTGTTCTGAACCAAGATCCAATGTCTTCTGACTTGGGCCACAAGTCTCCTGTCTACCATGCCTCAGTATCGGTACAATTCTGCCCACCAGAATGTTCCATCACTGACAGAGGCACCAAAAGTTGGATTACGGAAAGGTATTTCAGTCCTCCTTTCACTAGACTCCAAAACACCCTAACTTCCTTTTCTGTAAACATCCAGTCAGGGGCGCCTGGGTGGCTCAGTCCATTGAGCGTCCAACTCTCGATTTCAGCTCAGGTCATGATCTCATGGTTGGTGGGACTGTTCCCACATCAGGCTCCCTGGTGTGAGCAAAGCCTGCTAAGGATTTCCCTCGTTCCCACATGGTACGTGTGCTCTTGCTCTCTCTCACAATAAGTAATAATAATAATAATAATAAATTTCAAAAAAATAAATAAAGTAGATATGCAGCCAAAAGTTCATCCATCCCTTTTTGAAGCTCTGTATTTTCCACACAAACACCGCCTTTCAGGTTATACAACAAGAGAAATGTACTTAGAGCCACTGAACTTAGAATTACTTAAAATGGTGAATTGTAGGTTGTGCATTTCTTACCATAATTTTTTTTTAAATCCTTTTAACCTACAAAATCTATTTGTGCATAGAATCCACTAATTTTTATTTGTCCTAAATGTACCATTTTCAAAACTCAAAAAATGAGCACAGCTAATTGGGAAGAGAATTTCAGACACACATCAGACTTTTCCATGCATATGACTTATGACTCAGCAATTTCCCTTCTGGGAAATCTATCCTATAAAAATATTCCTACATACGTGGGGCGCCTGGCTGGATCAGTCGGTAGAGCATGACCGCGACCCTTCACCTCAGGGTCATGGGTTTGAGACCTGCATTAGATGTAGAGCTTACTTAAAAAATTCTTACCTATACACAAAGATACACTGCATGTGAATGTTGACTTTAACATTACTTAAAACAGAAAACCTTTGGAAACTTCTAAATTCCAACTAAATAAATTACCCACACCCACACTGTGAAATATTTACAAACTGTGTTGAGTGGAAAATGCATGTTATTTAAAATCGGAGTATCAGGATTCTGTGTGTATTAAAGCGCTAACGTTACAAACATGTCTGCAGACACACGGATACAGTTGCCCCTGACTTAACAATGTTTCAACTCAGGATTTTTCCACTTCCTGGTGGTGTGTTCAGTAGAAACTATACTTCGAGTGGTGAATTTGGACCTTTTCCAGGCTAGTGATTCACAGCGCGCTACTCTCTTACAATGCTGGACAGCTGCACAGGCCGCAGCCCTCCATCAGCCTCATAAACACAAACACTTACTACTACTATGTTTTGCCCTTTTTTTGTTGTTGTTAATGTTTCATTTTTCTTATTTTGAGAGAAGAGACAGAGAACCAGCAGGGAACCGGCAGTGGAAGAGGGAGAGAGAATCGGTGCACAGTCCAATACGGGGCTCGATCTCACAAAACATGAGATCATGGGGGTGTCTGGGTGGCTCAGTCAGTTACACATCTGACTTCGGCTCGTCATGACCTTGCAGTTCGTGGGTTCGAGCCCCTCGTCAGGCTCTGTGCTGACAGCTCAGAGCCTAGAACCTGCTTTGGATTCTGTGTCTCCCTCTCCCTCTGCCCCTCCCTTGCTTGCTCTCTGCCAAGGTCTCCGTCAAAAATAAATAAATGTAAAAAAAAATTTTTTTCTAAATCACTCTTGGAAAGCTCTTCTCACCATTAAAGCAGACATGCTTTGGGAGCAAAAGAACTGAATCTGCTCTTTGCAGAATAAGTGTCTGTACAGGGAAGTGCTCACATGCTGGGCAGGATATGGAAAACGGGCAGACAGTGAACCACACACACCCCCAGGGAACGCACCCATCCAGTGGGATGGAAGGTTGTTAATGTTTTTTAAAAACTTTTTTGAGTGTAGTTGACATACAATATTACATTAGTTTCAAGTGTACAACGCAGTGGTTCACTATGTTCGTACGTCATGCCACGCTCACAGGTGTAGCTAGCACGGGTCACCCTCCAAGAGTATGACAACATTGTGGCCTGGGTTCCCAGGCTGCACCTTCGGTTCCCGTGACGTCTTCATTCCGTGACCAGAAGCCTGCACCTTCCACTCCCCTCCACCCATTTTGCCCAACCACCACCCTCCTTCCCCTCTGGCAAACATCCGTATTTAGGCATTCACATTGTTTTCAACTCTTTTTCTCTTTTTTCCTAGCTGAACCTCAAATGTTGACTTCACTGACAATAAAACATCAATGATTGTGAAGTCTCCAAACACTGCTTGTGTCTCTAGAGTAAAAAATGAGTTTCTTTTTTTAATACCCTCTTCCCGGTGCCACCTCCTTCCCCATTCCACTCCTTTTTGTCTAGCTTTGGCATACATGATACACACACAGATCTTCCTCCACTTACAACGGTGGCATGTCCCAAGAATCCCATTGTAAGTCGAAAATACTGTTAAGTTGAAACTGCTTTTAGTATACTTGACCCGCTGAACATCATAGCTTAGCCTAGCCTATCCTACACGTGCTCAGAACACTTACATGAGCTTGCTCTTGGGCAAAATCATCTAACGCAAAGCATTTTATAACATAGCATTGAATATCTCATGTAATGTACTGAATGCCATACTGGAAGTGAAACATGGGGGCGCCTAGGTGGCTCAGTCGGTTGAGCATCTGACTCTTGATTTCGGCTCAGGTCAGGATCTCATGGTATTTTTTTGTGAACGTGCTTTTACTTTCTTTTTTTTTTAGTGTTTTATTTATTTTTGAGAGACAGAGAGACACAGAATCTGAAGCAGGCTCCAGGCTCCAAGCTGTCAGCACAGAGACTGATGTCGGGCTCCAACTCGTGAACCCAGACACTCCTCCAAGAGTGATTTTTGACCAGACACAATTTTTGCCCTGCACTCTGAGTCGAGAAGCTAACTTCCTTCCTAAGATGCAAGTGCTGCAGTCTTAGAATTTTAAACAAAAGCGGGGCATCTCAGTCAGTTAAGCCCCAACTTCAACTCAGGTCATGATCTTGCAGTTCATGAGTTAAAAACTCTTTTAAAAAAATTTTTAAAGAATTTTAAACAAAACAGAAACCATCCTAGATGGAGAGACAAACAGAAGAAATTCCAAAAAAAAAAAATATCATCCACTTAAAAAATTTTTAAATGTTTATTTATTTTTGAGAGAGACAGAGACACACACACACAGCATGAGCAGGGGAGAGTCAGAGAGAAGACACAAAATCTGAAGCAGGTTCCAGGCTCTGAGCTGTCAGCACAGAGCCCAATGTAGGGCCTGAACCCACAAACTGTGAGATCAGGATCGGAGCCACGTCAGATGCTTAACCGACTGAGCCACGCAGGCGCCCCAAAAATACTATCATCCGATTTATTTATTTTTATTTTGTTAACATTTATTCATTTTTGAGAGACAAAGAGAGACACAGTGTGAGTGGGGGAGAGGCAGAGAGAGAAAGGTACAGAATCCAGCAGGCTCCAGGCTCTGAGCTGTCAGCACAGAACCTGATGTGGGGCTTGAACTCACAAACCGTGAGGTCATGATCTAAGCAGAAGTCGGACACTCAACCGACGGATCCACCCAGGGCACTCCTCACTTACTTTAACCAAACAATTCACAAGTTCACATACGGAGTCTATATCTTTTCTCTGACTTTGCTTTTTCAGACTAAAAAATTGTAACACGCTTATCCCACTGTCCGTTTTAGACAAGGGTCTCTGCCTTATTCAAATCTATCATATTTTTTTTTCTAGGGAGTGGCCAGCAACTAGAATTGCACTAAATACTCCAGGTGTAGCCATAGAATAGCTTTGTACAACACATAGATTCTTCTGATCCACTTCTAGTGCATCTGCTAGAATAACTACTTGTGTTGCTATTTTAGAACAAAGCATCATCCCGAAGGTGTCTCATTGCCAATGTCCACTTTTGCCTGACTGACTCCCGGCCAAGGCCATGGAACCCACGTACACTTCTGTCTTCTCCTGGCACTGCTGGAAAACATCCAAATCTATAAATACTGTTTAATTAGTCTCCCCCCCAAGATAATTGTTAACTAGCTATTAACCAGTTGCGGAATAAGGGCCTACTTGGTAACTTGAGAAACCAGGTTACAAGACCAAAAGTGCCTTCACCTTTTCTCTTCAGCCCCGGGCATATGATTCACTTCTAATTTCACTTGTTTATCGTTTGCCATGTTATACCCGGCATGGATCAGGCACTCAGAAGCCTCCCCTCCAGGATTTCTTAACTGCCACCACTACTGACGTGCACGAGAAGGGAAGGATGGCAAGACTCACATGAACTAATGCTGCCAACCAGGAAAAAAGCGAGGACACAAGACTGGAAGGGACAAAAAGATCGACCCTCATCTCTAATCACACACCCGTAAGCCACACCACGTATTCACACCCTCCTTATCCGCCATCACAGATAACTAAGAGTACAGGAAGAAGAAACTGACATCAGTGACTGCCAGGTGGGCTCCGACGCTGAAGGTGATGTTCTAAAGTGGAACCTCCCGGTACCCTCACCTCGGCTCATAAAGTACACCCTCTTCGCCGCAGGAGGAAACTGTGGACTCTTTTTCCTAACTGGGGAACTGGGAAAGCGAAGTGAGCATATGCAGTGTAGCCCCTTCTGGGTTCTCTCTTTTTATTATTTTTTTCATGTAATTTATTGGCTTACATTCAACACTGAGGCCTCATCCCAACTGTGTTCTCTCTTTTTAAATAGGATACACATGTACGCTATTCCTCTAGAAAATAAAGCTCTACCCTCAGAGACGGGGACAAAGAGAATGGGGTGGGAAGAGGCCTGAAGGACCTGATCTATAGGTTCAAACCAGGGGCCAAACATTAAAAATCTCAAACAGAGCCACCTTACAAAGCGATGTTCCCACAGTCAGCTTTGCTCATAATAGACCTCGTGTTCTGGTTTCCATCTGCCTGTCTTTTGCTCTAACCCCTTGATTCTGAAGCAATGAGGAAGAAAGCATTGCTGTTCATTCGCAGCCCTAAAACTGCAAATCGGGGAGATGAAATGGTTTGCCAAGAGCCCAAAGGTAACAGTAGAACCAAATTTTAAAAAAGAATTGATTCCACATGTCCATGCGGCCTCATCATAACAATTCATAAGAGAAGAAAATCAGTTCTGCTACCAACCTGACAAACAAACTTGACATCTGGTGAGGCTCTATTGAAGGGTTTCGGGAAAACGTAGAAGTTAAATGACTTTGTTACATACCTGGGGGAAATAAGAGAAAAGGGGACTTAGTGGGTTACATTACAGCACGAGGAACGAAATCCACTGCGTGTTAATGCAACCTACTTTGAATCTGTGTGGTCATACTTAAACGTGCAAAGGCCAAACTGAAACAGCAAAAAGTCCATGGAATGCTGGAAAAGAGAAAGAAAACACCTGTCAAATCAGAGCTGTCTATTCAACGTGAGAAGAGTACAGTCGATCAGGCAGGCTTTCTAACTACTCAACTGGACGTTTCGCAGAATACTTCTGATTACAATAGGCTACACCTTATGTATCAGAAGCATTAATTTATAAACGCTTCTTAATATTTTTCCCGATTAACTACCTCCACCAACCAGAGCATCACAGTAGGTCGATTTCCAAACGACAACTATCACCCCATCATATTTCCTATCAATCAAATTAACACTGAAAATACTAAACCTTCCCCCAAGATGTTTTCCAGCAAACAATTATTTTTGCTGTTGTTTTCAACATCACTAAAATATCATTTCACAGCTGGGGTACAGTATGCCCTCTCCGCCTGGGGAGGAGGTGCAAGTTTATGACAACATTTCTTTACAGTTCAACACAAAGAAGACCAACGTAGGGGAAAAAAAGATTTTCCAGCACATTCACTTACTTTTTTAAGCTTCTGATACCTTTCTTCTGGAGTGTCAAAACCATTTGTTAATGCAGTGACCGAGGGGCCATCACTGATTCCTAATTTTAAGAAATAAAAATGTTTACCACTCATGTAAAAATGTCAGTCAACTATTCAATGGCTGTGTAATTTCATTTTCCTATGAATAAAGATTACTGGAAAGCCCTCCTGACTTCGCTTTTTCAAAATGAGAATTAATTTCACCACCAGCCTCAACTCTGTAATAACGAATTCAGAGATGTACTGCTCCAATTTAACAGGCAGTACCCAGGTCTAAGACAGGTTTCAAAACCTAGGCTTAAGAAAGCAATCTCTATGATTAAATAAGTTTTCTGATTTCAAAAGGATTAAGGCATAATCAAACATCAAGAAATCGTGAAGTATATATTATTGTTAGAGTCCAAGTTGTGATTAAAAGTTTGGAGAAACATCTATATACAACAAAGGAATTTGGAAGGTCAAAGAGAGAAATTATTTCTGGTGAAAACTCAGCTTCCCAGGGAACTGACTCCAACTAGACACTTCACGCTTAAAGGTAAGGGACATATTTCCTTTAAAAAGGGCTGAAGAGTTTTTTAAACACACAAAAGCAGCTAGCACAAGTGGCTAACGATACCAAATGTTCATACTGACTTCAACAACTCAGAAATTAGTCTTTCATCCAAAGGAAAAAAAAAGAAACTTTGCACTTGTAAGTGTTGGTTAAGTATTACACACACATACACACCAATACGGAGGTAAGCAATGAACACTCCACTAATGCATAAAGGAAAACCTTCATTACCTCCAAGAGCCTGGTGCTAAAGTCAGTCATAAAGGAAAAACATTAGATGATTCCCCTTACAGGATGTGCCTAGATTAGTATAATTCATAGAGAGAGAAATAATGGCTGCCAGAGGCAGCAGGTAGGGAAAAATGGACTTACTGTCCAATTAGTAGAATATCAATTCAAGAAAAAGAAAAAGTTCTGGAGATGGATGCAAGACAATGTGAATGTGCTTAATGCCACTCAACTGTAAAACCACTTAAAGACGGTTGAAATAGTAAGATGTGAGGAGCAGCTGCCTGGCTCAGCTGGTGGAGTGTGTGACTATCTTGGGGGGTGGGGGTTTCCAAGTCCGAGCCTACCTTCAGTGTGGAGATTACTTCAAAAATAATAAAAGCTTTAGAAAAAAATAAAGCAGTAAATTTTATGTGATGTATTTTCACCATACACACAAAAAAGCCTGACCGCTACCCTGCCACGTGCTATACCAAAACCATAAGCTCAATCGCAAACCCACCGCCCCTCTTCCAAGCCTTTGAAACGCTTAACAGATAACGTAGAAGACTTAAAACCAACGCCCACGGCCATGAACGGGAGGGGCCGGCAGGTAGGAGTCGGGGTTGGGGAGGGGTCAGAGGGTCAAGAGGAGCCTTGGCCCCCAGCTGGCGAGCGAGGGATACCTGAAAACTCCCCATCGATGGCGAAGAAGTCGGCCTCCTCTATGGCCTGGTACACTTTTTGAAGATTACTCTTAAAATCTGCAGAGAAACCGAGAAGAGGCTCAGAACCGGTGGCCTGGCTTCCTGCCCAAGAACTCCTAACGGGAGAGGAAAGGGCTGGGAAGATCCTGAGGCCTCGGGCGGGAGGAGGACAAGTCCTAGAGGGATAACAAGACAGAAAGTATCAAGTCCCCGACGGGTACACGGTTGGAGAGGGTCAAGTCCCCAATGGGTGCCTGCCCGGAGGAAGACAAGCCCCGAGGGTGCACGAGCCACAGAGGCACACGGCCCTAGGGGATGCCCGCGCAGAGGGACAAGTCCCCTAAAGGTGCACGGGACTGGCAGGGACAAGACCCCCTAAAGCTCACAGACTTCAGGAGAGGTAAACCCCTGAGGGGCTGCTTCAGCCCAAGGCCCAGCCAAGCACACCCGCGCTCCTCTGGGCCTAGAAGGCCAGGGGAGGGGGCCTTGGGTTTCGGGTGGTTGCACGGCGGACACGCACTGCTCCTGATTATCTCCATTCTGCAGAGTGGCCGGAACCCCGGCCCCGCCCGGGCCCGCCTCAGCCGTTCTACGCGCAAAGTTCCGCTGGGACCGCAGCAGCAGCAAAGGCAGAAGCGGCGGAGAGCGCGGCGGCGGCGACTTCCGGAAACAGCGCGCGCCGGCGCGCGTCACGTGCGCCTGCGACAGCGGCGGGGGCGGGGCCAGCCTTCGCTCCTTTCACTTCTTCGGAGATAGAGAAGGGGCGTGGCTATGGAAATAGCCAAGACGTGATCTCACTTGCGAGGTCAGATGTGGGACGTGTCTTGACGCCCCAACATATGAACACATATTTCCTGGCGATACTATGCGCCAGGCAGTCTCAAACGGGTGGAGACACAGTGTTGAACAGAGGAGACAAACTCTTTGCCCCTTTGGAGCTTAACTTGGGGGAAGAGGGTAAAGTGAGGCGGGTATCAAACTTGCCACTGGGGAAACAGTATCAGCACTATAAAGAGAAACAGTCTGGTGCTGCAGTAAAAATAATGGCGAGAGAGGAGAAATAATGGGAGGGAGGGTTACCTAATAGAGATGAAGAGAATGCAAAGCCACTAGCCACTGGGACTGGCTAACAAAATAGATGAGGTCCTGCCTTGAATTGGTTTGGAGTATACTACGGATCCCCAGAGCATACAATGGTGTTGGCACACAGTAGATGCTCAGTAAAACATAGCTCAGTGAACAAGTTCACCTTAACCTTTCACAGAAGCCAACGATGAAGTTGGTTAGAAGACCTGCTTTTCAAAGGCTAGCTCTTCCATTAATTAGGGTTGGACCATATTCCCCATTTTTAAACCTTAATCTTCTCATCCACTAGGGTTGATGATCAACGGTGATAATGTCTGTGAGTTACAGAGGGCTGTGTAAATGTAAGACATGATTAGAGTTCTGACTTGTCACAATTCCCTTGCGTTCACACCTCTTAGTTTGAGATTTACTGAGTACAAAATCTGTATGTTTTTTGAAAGAAAAAAAAAAGATGAGCATTTCCCCCCCAAAAAGAAGTATTAATTATTCTAAAGAACCCATAAGAGTCTGGCCATATTTTCCTCACCAATTCCGTCAACAAGTTCATGTCCCTTGCCTCATTCAATGGAAATTTACATATAGACAACTATGTCAACTATCTCTAATGTGAACAGTGGAGAGGAAATATGAATCCTAGACTTCAGGTGACATGGGAAGGAGAAAATATAAGTGGGGTTGAACCTCAGGCTTGCAAAATCTATCTGCCTTTTTTCTTAAGGTTTGAAAAGTCCAATACAAAAAAAAAGAAAGAAAAAAAAGAAAGAAAAGAAAGAAAGAAAGAAAGAAAGAAAGAAGGAAAGAAAGAAAAGAAAAGAAAAGTCCAATACTGGGTGCCTGGGTGGCTCAGTCAGTTAAGGATCCGACTCTTGATCTCTGCTCAGGTCTTCATCTTGTGATCATGAGCTCAAGCCCTGGGTTAGGCTCCACCCTCAGTGTGAAGCCTACTTAAAAAAAAAAGTCAAATACAGAAAGTATTATACATAAATTATTTTAAATAAGTAATTTTCAGTAATTTAAATAAATATCAAAACTTGCTACAAAGCTACAATCATCAAAACAGTGTGGTATTGGCATAAAGAAAAACCTAGAAACCAATGAAATAGAGACACCACCCCCAAAAAAATCCCTTGCATTTAAGGACATATGATTTACAAGTGTGCTGAGATCATTCAATGAGAAAAGAACAGTCCTTTCAATTATAGTGTTTGGAACACTGGATGTCCACATGGGAAATAATGATGTTGGGTCCTTATTTTATACCAAATAAAAATTATATATAAAATAAAAATAAAATAAAAGTTAACTCAAACTAAGGGTGCCTGAGTGGCTCAGTCAGTTAAGCGTCTGACTCTTGATTTCAGTTCAAGTAATGCTCTCACGGTTTGTGGGATAGAGCCCTACACTGGGTTCAGCACTGAGAGAGGGGAGGTTAGTTGGGTCTCTCTCTCCCGCTTGCTCTGCCCCTCCCCTGCTCACACACATGCTCTCTCTGAAAAAAAAAATAAATGAACATTTAAAAAAATTAACTCAAAATATATGAAAAATCTAAATGTAAGAGGTGAAAGAAACTATAAGACTCTCAGAAGAAAACATAAAGCAAACGACTCATAACATTGTATTAGGCAATGATTCTTAAAACTATCTTACCCAAAGCACAGGCAGCAAAATAAAAAATAGATCAAAATTTATGACATTTGTGCATGAAAGGATACTGGTGACAAAGTGAAAAGGCAACCTATGGGATGGGAGAAAATATTTGCAAATTGTGTATCTAATAAGGGACGAATACCCATCATATGAAGGACTCCTACAATTCAGTGACAAAAAACAATCCAATTAAAAAATAGACAAAGGACTTGAATGAACATATCCCAAAAAAAGATGTACAAATGGCCAGTAAGTACATGAAAAGATGTTCAGCATCACTCACACAAATCAAAACAGTAACAAGATACTGTTTCACATCTCTCCCCGCCTTTTTGAGCCAAAAAGGGGTGATTTTATTAAAGCACAGGAACAGGACCAGTGGACAGAAAGAGCTGCCCTTCTTTTTTTCCAATCCTTTCACATCCCTTAGTTGAGAAATTGAAACCCTTGGGTGTTCTTGGTGGGATACTAAAATGGTGTGGCCACTGTGGAAAACAGTATAGGGATTCTTTAAAAATTAAAAAATAGAATTATCATGTAATACAGCAATTCCACTTCTGGGCATGCACCTAAAAACATTGAAAGCAGAGGTTCGAATAGGTATTTGCACATACACGTTCTTAATAGCACCATTCTCAATAACCAAACGGTGGAGGCAACCCAGTCCATCAACAGATGCATCAACGAAAAATTGCATATACTTAGAATGGAATATTATTGAGTCTTAAAGGAAGGGCATTCTGATACAAGCTACAAGCTAAATAAGCCTTTAGGATATTATGCTATAAGTGAAATAAACCAGTCACAAAAAGACAGATACAGTATGATTCCACTCACATGTGGTACCTAAAGTAGTCAGATTCACGAAGACATAAGGTCGAATGGTGGAGAAAGGGTGAGTTGGACTCTTTAGAGTTTGAAGTTTCAGTTTGCTAAGGTGAAAAAGTCCTGAAAACGGATGCTGAGGATAGATGCACAGCAACGTGAATGTAGTGAATGCCACTACTGTACACTAAAAAGGAGGTTAAAATGGTAAATTTCATGTGTATTTTACCACACACACACACACACACACACACACACACACACAGTCACTTTGAGCCTAACTATCCTCCAGAAAATGAGTTCACACACTCCCTGCCCTAGCATAGGACCAGTCTTTTAATTCTTCACCAATCTGTTACATTAGAAAAAAAAAAGTCACTCCAAATCATCAGTTTAACAAACTCCAGGCCAGAGGTTTAAAACATAACCAGCATGAATTGTCACCGCCCCAAGCAAGGCATTGGAAGAAAAACAGGCTCATAAAGTCACTTTAATTCCGGTTAATACTACACAGGGAACTTCCGCCAAGGTCCTGGGATTTTCAGCAAAATAAATTTATGGAGAGTATAGTGCGGTCTCATTATACTTAATTTCTGGGTAAAGCTCTGCCCTCCATGCACAAAAACGACCTCCCAGGAGGACCTGAACCAGACACGCACCAGACCCTGGGGGCGTAACGCCGCCGCGGGCGCAAGTCCGCCCCTAAAGACCAACGGGCGGGGCCGGAGGTGGCACGCATGCGCCGAAGTCCTCGGCCGGGGAGTGGCCGCTCTAGGCAGCGGGGAGGTCGCGGGGTTGAGAGGGTTGGGAGAAGAGTGCGGCTGCTCCTCTATGGTCGCGGGCCGGGGCACCCTTCTCCGCAGCAAGTCCTCCGTTACTTCCGGAAGTGAAGTGGCCACTTCTTCCTCTGCTTCCGCGGGGGTCCGGGAGGCCGGCGGCGGCCGGGTGGGCCCGGAAGGAGCAGAGTGGTAAGCTCCAGCGTGGCGGGAAACGGCAAAGGGAGGCCCGGGCTGCACTTCGGGGCGACGTAAGGAGGACGGCTGTGGGGGGGGAGGGTCGGAGAAGCAGGTGCGTGGGACTTTCCTCGTCCAGGCCTGGGTCCTAAGCATCCGCGGTCTCGGCCACGGGGCACGGACTCCCGCGTGGCCAACTTCCCCGTCCCTTCCCGAGAGCCCCACGTCGGCAGGGCGGGTCACTGGCCTTGCCTGCGTCCCCTCGGGGGTCAGGGTCAGAGTCTGCGGCTCCAGGATCTCCCGAGGGCGGGAGGGAGGAGGCATAGCTTCCACACACCTTGGAGGGGAACGAAGGGACGCCTGCCCCCCAAGGAGCCCCTGCCGCAGCCTTCGGCTGCGCGTTCAGAATTGATCAGGTTCTACGGGCCTGATTGGAGAGGCAGTTCCTGCCCCAAAGCAGAACGATGGCTCCCGTTATAAAATAGGGTAGCGGATGCGCACAGAAGGGAAAGTGAAACCCCAGAGTCGCGCTAGGGTTAGGCTAGAACACCGCTGTTAGGATTCCGTGCGCAGAGCTCCTAATGGGAACTGGTACAAAAAGGAATTCTCATTAAAGGAAAATATAAAGAGGAGTAAATGAAATATCTCTAACCGAGGATCTTTGGCGGGGCAGAAGGCGGCCCCCCAACTTTGGTGGAGAGGAGATAAAGCCCAGACACTGTCATGCCCTCAGCTGTCGCCGTTGGGTCCTCCCCGCCAGAGCCCATTGGTCGGTCCTTTGGGGGTGGTCTTGATGTCACCGTCTGAAAGGCCAATAGAAAAGAGGTTTACTCTCCTCCGGGCACACCCCGGAGCCAGCGCAGAACGCACGTGCGAGTTAGGTAGTTTGGTTTGTTTTTGTCCTGGCTGTTTTGTCAACAGCCAGGCTGGGTGTATGTTGTGTTCTGCGTTTGCCTGCCTGTCTCCATCAACGAGATGAAAAAACTGCTCCAGTGCTTGGCACGGACACTACCAACGTAGCTGGCATCAGTAAGTGCAACTATTAATCATTCTATTATTACTCAGCACTCTTTTTGAAGACCTGTGGAGTTTGTTATTTAAACCTCCTTCAGAGTGGATATTATGATCCTGAACCGATGAATGAGAAATAGAAGGCCTAGGGAGAATAAATGTGATGTGTTTGGAACCCAGGTCTCCATTTCTGAGAACATACTGTTTTAAGTATATAAGCCTCTCGGGAAATAGCAGTCTGTGAGATGAGGAAACACTCACAACTAAAAGTTACATTAATGGAAAGAGGCAGGAAGGATTAATTTGGGTGTGGATGGAGTTAGTCATTAAAGACTTTCAAGTGGCAGGTGATTTGGGTCTTGTCATCCGAACCCTTTTGACCCAGAGGTGGTGCAGAGGTGGCTTACAGAAGAAGAGGGGGAAATGTGATGGGAAAATGTCCAAGGAGCAGGAAGCCATAGATGGGACCAAAGTGTAGTGTGTGAGTAGGTGAGTAGTCGGGGATAATCCTAATAATAGTAATAGCTGACATTTGTATCACACTAGTGTGCTGGGCACATTCTGAGTGCGGTGCATATATTACTAATTCATTTAATCCTATCAACCTCATTAGTAAGGTAGTATTAATATCCCCGTTTTACAAATGAGGAAACTGAGGCATGTAGATTAAGTGACTTGCCTTGATCACACTAGTAATTGGTGAGCTGGGATTTGAAATCAGTTATTCTGGCTCCAGATTTTGTGCTTTTGTTTAAAACGTTGTGTTGGGGTATCTGGCTGGCTCAGTCTGTAGAGTATTCGACTCTTAATCTTAGGGCTATGAACTCAAGCCCCACGTTGGGCATGAAGCCTACTTAAAAATTAAAAAAAACAACAACAACAAAGAAAACCCACCTCGTTAAAAAGTTCTGTTGTTTTATGGATCATAGAGATTCTTAAATGACAAGCTTACAATTATGGGTTTTAATTTCTCACTGTCAAGACGGTCTTGACCAAAGGAAATGTTTGATCAGAATTTTGCTCTAGGAGGATGATTCAGGCATTGGCAAGAGAAGGGATTGCAGAGAAGAGGAAATGAACATGAAAGCGTTATTTAAACTTTTATTTTGTTCCCACCTTACCCATACCTTGTCTGCATCATATTTAGGCACACACGTGTTTATTTATTTGTATGTAACAAGTCCCTAGTTCCCAAACTTCTGTGTGCATAAAGATCTCCTAAGGGGCTTGTTTAAAATGTACATTTCTGGGGCACCTAGGTGGCTCAGTCGGTTCAGCATCCAATTCTTTTTTTTTTTATTTTTAAGCTTATTTATTGAATTTTGAGAGAGAGTACAAGCAGGGGAGGGGCAGAGAGAGAGGGAGACACAGAATCAGAAGCAGGCTCCAGGCTCTGAGCTGCCAGCACAGAGCCTGACGTGGGGCCTAAACCCATGAAACCGTGAGATCATGATCTGAGCTGGAGTCAGAACGCTTAACCACTTAAGCCACCCAGGCCCCCCAAGCACCTGACTCTTGATCTCAGCTCAGGTCTTGATCTCAGGGTCATGAGTTCAAGCCCTGCATTGGGCTTCATGTTGGGCATGGAGCTTATTGAAAAAGAATAAATAAAATGTACACTCCTGGGCCCCTCTCTCTCATTTATCCATGTTCGTTTCAGGTTCACAAAACTTCTCAGAAGATTAGGTCAGAGGTTCTAAGAAAGTACTCTGACAGGGAGTCAGATACATGGTGGTTTGATTTTCACCTACAAATATCCAGAACCCATCCATGTACCAGCTATTTCAAATATGATGACAGAGGAGGGCCTGGGTGGCTCAGTTGGCTAAGCTTCCGACTTTGACTCAAGTCATGATCTCACGGTTTGTGGGTTCGAGCCCCGTGTCAGGCTCTGTGCTGACCGCTTGGAGCCTGGAGCCTGCTTCAGATTCTGTGCCTCCCTCTGTCTCTGTGCCTCCATTGCTCGCACTCTCTTTCTCTCAAAAATAAAATTTTAAAAATTAAAAAAATATATACGATGGTAGAATACTGTGGCTTGGTTCCTGATCTCAAGAAGCTCAGAATTTGATTGGAGAAGGAGAGACTACCCAAACCAATAATTAAAGTATGGATTTTAATCAGGTTTTTTTTTTTTAATCACAACTTATTGGGCGTCTACAGCATCTAATACAGGATGGGTCATTGAATATATGCCACATAACAGACACAAAAGAAGAGTCTCTAGGGAGAACAGGACACTCTTCTCAGTGTGCCCTTGCCTTGCCCAACACCCCTCAGGGACAGTCAGTCACGGGGCCTCAAAGTTCAGGCAGCACGTCAGCCTCCAGTGAGCTAGCTAGCTACCTTTGCCCTAGTAACTTCTGACTCCTTCCAGAAAGAAAATCTATTGGGACAAGATTTTATATGGGAAGAGCCTGGAAATCCTTCTCTTATGTTAATGAAAGCCCATTTCTGCCACCTACAAGAAGTGTACACAATATTCTCTTATTTTTGCCATTTATGGCCTTTGCCTTGATTACATTTGGGCACATTTCATTTTATTTCATAATCACTAGAAATGTGTGGTCACTCTTTGGACATTTAAAATGTCTGTAGTATTCTACTAGTGTTTATAGTGGTGTCCCCAGAAGTCGATGTTGGGTGCCAGAAATAGAGATGTTCCCAACTATTTTCACTCCTATTTCTTTCGTTCTTTCTTTCATTTAGTTAGTTTGTTTATGCAGGTAATCTCTGTGCCCAACATGGGGCTTGAACTCAACCCCAAGGTCAGGAGTCCCACACTCTTCTGACTGAGTCAGCCAGGTGCCCCTCAAGTCCCTATTTCTTTCTTCTTTCTTTTCTCCTTCCTCTCTCTCTCTCTCTCTTCTAATTTTTAGAGAGTGCAAGCAGGGGAGAGGGAGAATGAGAAAGAGAGAGAGAGAGAGAGAGAGAATATTTTAAGCAGGCCCCACGTTCAGCACGGCCAGACCCAGAGCTCTAGCCCGCCACCCGGGAAGCCTGACCTGAGCTGAAATCAAGAGTTGAGTGCTCAACCAACGGAGCCCCCCAGACCCTTCACCCCAGTTTCTCCTGTGACTGTCTCTGCCTTTGTCATGGAGCACCGTGCTCACACCAACAACCACGGGCCAGAGGTCACATTCCAAAATGCTTTGGTGGTGTCACATCCTAGTTTATTTTCTGCAGTTTGGATCTCTCCACTTTTGTAGGAACAGCATGGAGGAGCAAATTAGTCCTCTGAACCAATAACTATTATTGATTACCTTATTGGAATAACGTAGCGTTAGGAGATCAGGCTCTAAGTCAGACAGTGATTTAAAACCTGCCTCTGTCCTGTATTAATTAGGCCTCCACGTTCTCATCAGTAAAGTGGCGGTGAGAGCAATAATTGTTTCATAGGCTCACCTTTCACATGATGAGCTCTCAGTAAATACTAGCAATGGTCATTGTTCTTTGCTGTCAGGTAATATGTAATGAAAATAAACAAATGGCCTAGAGGACTCTATAAACCCAAAATCTTTTTATTCTTGCCATGAAACATCTTTGCTAAGTAATGATTGAGATCCTGTTTTCAGGCTAGAATCCCCATAAATTAGCCCTCCCAGAAGATTACTCCTAAAACATTAGGTATGCACCATCATCACAGTAAACATTTTGTTGAATAAGGAGGTAGAATCATAATTATATATCACTGAACAAAGCGGTTTGAAGATTATGACTTTTAAACAGTTAGCTCTCTTTACATGAAATCTGTATTTTATTTTTTTAAATTCAGGTCTGTTAACACACGGGATTAGAATTCAGGGATTCATTACATACAGTCTTTATAAGCTGAGGTATAAATGTTCTCCATTTCAACTCAGAATTATGCATTCCTTTTTGAACTCAGTGAAAATTACTGTGTCAATTGACCTTGGCGTGACTAAGGAATCAAACAGCAGCAGTGCCAACACCTCTGCCCCCCACCTTCTCTAGATGATTCCACAGATAGGTACTTGACCAAATCAAACCGTTTTCCTTCCAAGGGAGCAATAGCCATGTTTTATTGCAGGTTCTTTGATCACACAGAATAATCGGGAGATTGTATTCCAGCCCTTTTGTTTCCTTTGTAGATTTTTCAGGTAACTATACCATGTCAGGTAGTTCTCTGGGGAACTATAGAAAAGGTTACAATGCCAGAGATCTTGCAGTTGCCTAAGTCATCACACTGTGGCCATTGTTTCCTGTCAGTTGTGCAAACAGGCCACCCCCTTGAACATTTTAGAAAAGATTAGTGATACGCTTGGTTGATGTCATCTTTTACATGGTTGTGCTTTCTACTACTTTATGCCATTTCTTGACACTGAAATTTTAGAGATGGTATTTTCCTCAAGAAATAATATTTCTCCGGGTGTTACAAAACTTACATTGGTGAGGGGCGCCTGGGAGGTCCAGTCAGTTAAGCATCTTGGTTTTCGGCTCAGGTCATGATCTCACAGTTTGTGGGTTCGAGCCCAGAGAAGGGCTCTGCACTTCAGTAGGGAGCCTGCTTGGGATTCTCTGTCTCCCTCGCTCTCTGCCCCTCTCCCACTTGAGATCTCTCTCTTTCTCTCTCTCTCTCTCTTTTTCAAAAAAGAAAAGTAATAAACATTTAAAAGTTACATTGGTGAGATGTCAGAATAAGCTGTTTGCCCGCAGTCTCTTGGCTCATAAATAGTGAAGGGGAGACTCAGAACGTGTCATCTGATTTTAAAACTGAGACGTATACATCATTGTTACGTGATGCAAATAAACAGAAGGAAAAAATTTGGTATAATTACAGTTTCTCAGAACCAGGATGTAAATATCTCCATAATATTAAAGCAGGCGTCTTAAAGGCCTGTACTCAATATGTGATTCATACAAGAGCCTACAAACTCTTCATTCATTTTGACCTAGGTTTCTGAGGAGGGGATGAGACAAAAGCCAACTTAGAATCCTTAGACTGGCCCTCAGACTCCCCCAGAGCCTTTCGCACGCAGAGTCCACCGAATGCGGGTATCCGGCCCCAGAGTCGGTAAGAGAAAACCGTGTGGAAGACCTTGGCGGCCATCACTTTCTCAGTAATGGTGGTAAACGCCCTGCTAGCAAATCAAGAGACAGGGAAACCATAAGCTGATAGAACTCCAGAAGCCTCCGGGTCTAAGACCAGTTACCCTAGGAACATCTTAAGCTCATCAGTAGACTCCGACTGCATCGCCTACGGGAGGGGTCACAAAAACGCAAATACTCCCCCAAGGTCAAGGAGGCAGACACGTGGGTGTGGACTAGCAAACTCCAGCGCCCCTGCCCCATCTGAAGGGCGCAGCTGCCAAGTCACCCAGCTCGAGCTGATTCTTGTCACTCCGTATGCCGTCCCAGTCTTCCCTTACCTGATGTTCTTCAGCAGAAGCCAGGAGTCTGGGTGTTGATGTGAAATCAGATTTTTTATAGGATGCATTGTCCTTTCCTGTTAAAAATTTTTTTTAATGTTTATTTACTTCTGAGACAGAGAGTGGGAGGGAAAGCCAGGGTAGGGCCTAGAGAAAGAGGGAGACAAGATCCAAGCAGGCTCCACGCTGTCAGCACAGAGCCTGATGTGGGGCTCGAACTCATGAACCGTGAAATCATGACCTGAGCCGAAGTCAGACGGTTAACCAACTGAGCCACCCAGGTGCCCCTGAAATCAAATTTCAAAAATTTTTTAAATGTTTGTTTATTTTTGAGAGAGAGAGACACAGCATGAATAGGGAGAGACAGACAGAGTGAGACACAGAATCGGAAGCAGGCTCCAGGCTCTGAGCTGCGCAGGGCTGGAACCTACAAGCCGTGAGATCATGACCTGAGCCGAAGTCGGACACTTAAGCGACTGAGCCACCCAAGTGACCCTGAAATCAGATTTTTTTTAATGCCGGGACCAAATTCAAGAGAAAGGGAGAGAGGGGCACCTGGGTGGCTCAGTTGGTTGGGCGTCCAACTTCAGCTCATGTCATAGTCTCACAGTTCATGAGTTTGAGCCCTGCATCTGGCTCTGTGTTGACAGCTCAGAGCCTGGAGCCTGCTTCCGATTCTGTGACTCCCTCTCTCTCTCTGTCCCTCCCCTGCTCACATTCTCTCTCTCAAAAAAATAAATAAACTAAAAAAAGTTTTTTAAAAAAAGCGAGAGAAAGGGAGAAAGAGAAACACCCATGTGAAAGCCTGCATGAAGGCCAGGTGTCAGCAGCGGGGACTGGTGGCTGCCAGTGTTGAGACTGTTCCAGGACAGAGAAGGTGGACGTGCATGACTCGTGCTGTGGAAGGGCTTGCCTGGTTCCTCATAACCACCCCAGGAAGCAGTGGGATAGCGAGCAGTTTAACTCTTTATCCTGGTGGGTAGTTTTTCACTTTATTTCAGTCTTGGTCCTCTTTGATAGCCTAATAAAAACTATTGATTTCCTGCGGTGCCAGGCTGGCTTAGAGGAGCATGCAACTTTTGATCTCAGGGTTGTGAGTTCGAGCCCCATGTTGGGTATAGAAATTACTTAAATAAAACTTTTAAAAAATTAAACAAAAACTATAGAGTTCCTTTAGGCAAGAGCTCATATTACATCCTCATATGGAAAACACAGGCTTGGCATATAATTTCAGAGCGTGCACAGACCCCCTGACGTGCCCCTACAGACATCAGTTAAAGACCCGGAGTTGTATTCAGAAACCACAGCTCTTTAGAGTGACTGGGCCCCCACAGGTTTGCTGTACTCTTCAGTTCTGTGGTGTTCAACCTGTCATTTTAGATCTGTCTGTTTACAGTCTTGCAGACTTCCAAACTCGGGCCTTCTTCCCCTTTAGCTTTGAACTAGGTAATTAACACTTGTCATTTCATGTGATGCTTTCTTTTTAAAATTTTTTTAATATTTATTTATTTTTGAGAGACAGAGCTTGAGCAGGAGAGGTGCAGAGAGAGAGAGAGGGAGACATAGAATCTGAATCTGAAGCAGCCCCCAGGCTCCAAAGCTGTCCACACAGAGCCCGACATGGGGCTTGAACTCAAACCATGAGATCATGACCCAAGCCAAAGTCACTTGCTTAACCTACTGAGCCACCCAGGCGCCCCTAATGTGATGGTGCTGAAACACAAACCAAAGTGTATCCATGTGGACTGGGCACAGGGGCTGGAGAAGCAAACGGATCTCCTCCTCCAGTCCTCATGACGGCCCCCACCCCCAGCATCCTCTCTGAGGCCTTCGAGAACAGGGAAAAAGGGCAGCAGACCCAGGGATGTTCTCATGCGTGCTTGCTTGGGCAGGGACTCAGAAAGAGCCAGCAGACCCTCTCACCGCTCCTGCTGTGGGCCGAGTTTATAGAGAACATCTAAAAACATCCTTAAGAACACCACACTCCAAGAGGCCTTCGATCATTGCCGGTGCAGGAGGGTGTGTTGACCCACAGCTGGGAAGTTCAGTGTCTGAGCTACATCTTATCCCCGAAGAGCACTTTCTTCCTTGGAAGAAGTTTTCCCTCTTGGAAGTAACCTAGATGCAGACAGAAATAGCAGAAAAGAGCAACTGAATTTGGTTAAGATGTGTACTCTTTTCGCTATTAGCTTTCACATTTTGGATTTAGGGGAAACTGAAAGTAGCAAAATTCCCAAGATGTATTTCAAGTCCATGCCGTTTCTAGTTAAAGACACTCATAAGACAAAGATAGTGGCCACCTCAGCTTCTCAAAATACAACTTAAAAATACGTTTTAGGAGAGCCTGGGTGACTGTCAGTTGAGCTTCCGACTTTGGCTCAGGTCATGATCTCTCTGCTTAATGAGTTCAAGCCTCGCACCCGGCTCTGTGCTGACAGCTCGGATCCTGGAGCCTGCTTCAGATTCTGTCTCCGTCTCTCTGCCCCTCCCCTGCTTGTCTTCTGTCTCTCTATCATAAAAATCAACATTCAAAGCTTTTTTAATTAAAAAAATACATTTTATTTTATTGATTTATTTTTAAGTGTATTTTTTAATTTATTTTGAGAGAGAGCTAGAGAACAAGCAGGGGAGGGGCAGAGAGAGAGGGAGACAGAATCCCAAGCAGGCTCTGTGCTCAGGCTCATGAACTTCAAGATCATGACCTGAGCCAAAGTCAAGAGTCAGGCACTCCTCCAACTGAGCCACCCACACCCCAAAGATACATTTTAGGTGTCAGTGTGTGGTTTGTTTTCTCTCACGAGAAATCATCTTTCAGATTAGGTAACCTGAGAGCAACTGGTACCTTCTAGTTTCAGAAGGCTAATTGGTGAGAAACTAACTTCATTACAGGCTGTCATTTCTCTGCAGATTACCCGGAAGTGCGTGCGTTTGGCCTCATTCTTAACTCCCAGCTGCACTTTTGTGCCTCCAGCTGCTCACTAGGCTGTTCTGGTCCGAAGTCTTGTCATCACCTCACACTCAACTCTTCTAAAATTCAGCTTCACCTTCTCTCTGAGATGGGCCGCGTTTGCTCACGGGCTCCGCTCTTCCTCCCCAGCTCCGACACAGGCCGGCACCTCCGATCTCGTCCTCAGAGCCTGTCAGCTGTTTCCTTCCCAGCTCTCAGATAGCATCGATCCCTTTCTTTATTGCCTGTCACTGTTGTGCTCTTTTCCCTCTTTGTCCCCCAGAAGTGAGTAAAACATTTTACCTCTAAGATGTCCTAGCACTGACAGCAGTGCCCGAGCCGGCCCGTCTGTCCTGCCTCTGCCCAGCCTTCCCTGGAAGCCTTGGGGTGTCTCCTCTGACACTGGATCCAGAGGAGACCCTGAACGTACCTAGAGGGCCTGCCCAGTGCCCAGCTCCTAGGAGGTGCTCGTTACATAGCAGTGGTTCCTGACTTATTTCCTGGGACAGTGTTCTCCTCGGGCCAGTTGTTTAATCAGTATTAGCCAGGTAAAGGAGCTACTTGACAAAAATGATTGCTTTTTCTCAAAATCTGCATCAGGCCTCCCACTTCCTTAGCAATTTGAAGGAACTGCCTACAGGAAAGCACTTGGGAAATTTTTTTAATGTTACTAAACATACAAGTAATAAGTGAATATGATTACCAAATGATTTAGGGTTTGGCACTAAGAACACTTATTTGAGCTCTTTCTTCCAAAAAGAAGGGTTTTTTTTTTTTTAGTTCATTTATTTATTTTGAGAGAGAAAAAGAAAGTATACACTCCATACTGTCAGTGTAGAGCTGGGTATGGAGTTCGAACCCACAAACCATGAGGTCATGACCTCAACCAAAATCGAGGGGCTTAATAGACTGAGCCACCAAGGCACCTCAAGATTTTTTTTTTATTTGTTTTTTTATTATTCTTTTTAAAGTTTATTTATTTTGAGAGAGAGAGAGAATGAGAGAATCCCAGGCAGGCTCTGCACTGTCAGCCCAGAGCCTGACGCAGGGCTTGAGCTCAGGAACCGTGAGCCATTATAAGTAATCTCAGCCAATTTAAGTAATCTCTCCATTCATCATAGGGCTCAAGCTCACAACCCTGAGGTGAAGAGTAGCATGCTCCGGGGCGCCTGGGGGACTCAGTTGGTTGGCTGTCCAACTTTGGCTCCGGTCATGATCTCATGGTTCATGAGTTAGAGCCCCATGTCAGGCTCCGTGCTGACAGCTCAGAGCCTGGAGCCTGCTTTGGATTCTGTGTGTCCCTTTCTCTCTGCCCCTCCCCAGCTCACTCTTTGACTCTCTCTCTCTCTCTCAAAATAAAATAGAGACATAAAAAATAAAAAAAAGTAAAAATCAGCTTTTATGGGGCAATGGGGTGGCTCACTCAATTATGCATCTGACTCTTGGTTTCGGTTCAGGTCATGATCTCACAGTCATGGATCAAGCGCTGTGTTGGTCTCTGTGAGGAGCCCCGCTCCTCACCCATTCACGCTCACTCAGTCTCTCTCTCTCTCAAAATAAATAAACTTCAAAGAAAGCTGATTTACACAAGTCAGCTTTAACAGAATGGCTGTCATCTCAAACACCTGCTAAACTACTTGTCCTAGCTCCATTGTTGTCTTTTCCCCCCCTAGATTTAAGGATGCTTTGCAGCAGTTTTCCAAGTCTGAAACTTTCCGTCCCTGTGAATCCCAGGATTTGCTGAGAGATGGAGGAGTCTGCGCAGCATGATCGGAACACGGTGGCCCTGGAGGAGGCGGACCCCCTCAGGAGCCCCAGCCCTCGGATTTCCGTCAGCGAGTTTTCCTGCCACTGCTGTTACGACACCCTGGTCAACCCCACCACCTTGAACTGCGGCCACAGCTTCTGCCGGCACTGCCTGGCTCTATGGTGGGCCTCCTCGAGGAAGACCGAGTGTCCGGAGTGCAGAGAGAAGTGGGAAGGCTTCCCCAGAGTCAACATCCTCCTCAGGTAAGGCCGGGGCCGGGGCAGCCGTGCTTGAGGAGGCAGAGGCGCAGGGCGTTCCAGACCTGCTGGCCTGGCTGGGGGGGGCGGCCCTCAAGGACCCGCAGAGCCAGACCCCTTCCTGACAGGTGACCGTGATTTGTTTGTGATTATTTATCATAAAGGGGAAAAAAATTTCGGGTTATCAGGCCTTCGCTTGTAATCCTTTGTCTTGTAACACTTTTTATCGATTTGTATCCACTGAGAAACCCTCGGTCTCAGAGAAAATGGCGGCACTAAACAGTTCTGTACAAATCAGTTTGCTGCTGGTTTTCATAATCTTTGACAAACTGTTCCAGGCCTCACATCAGTCGAGATGGTCTCCCGCGTATGGCCTCACGCAACAAACGCCAAGACCTTTCGGAGAGCGGGTTCCTTTCCGCATGCGTCCATGTTTATAATGTACCCATGAGGTCTTTGAGCCTAAAGTCCTTTTCTTCTGTTGCCTTCTTGATACCCACAGAGTACCAGAAAGTTCCCAGAAAATGTTAACCTAACGTTCTCTTTTTCATAGGAGATCTATTTACAAGCGCTTTGCTCCCACCTGTCAGCCTGGGTTACCTGCAGGTTGGTCTTAAACTGAAGGGAGATCTCTCTGATTATGTGTAATCGAAAACAAAGACAAGCACGCTTTTTTCTTTCCTGTGAATTTATGTTGAATAACATCAGCAATACTTAGATACCTTCATTTGTATATATTCTTTTTAAAATGGGGCGCCTGGGTGGCTCAGTCGGTTAAGCGTCTGGCTTCGGCTCAGGTCATGATCTCATGGTTTGTGGGTTCGAGCCCCACATTGGGCTCTGTGCTGACAGCTAGCTCAGAGCCTGGAGCCTCTTTCAGATTCTGTGTCTCCCTCTCTCTCTGACCCTCCCCTGCTCATGCTGTCTCTCTCTGTCTCTCAAAAAAAATAAAATAAAAAATGAAAATTCTGGGGTGCCTGGTGGCTCAGTCAGTGGAGCGTCCAACTTCGGCTCAGGTCACAGTCTCTCTCACAGGTTTGAGCCCTGTGTCAGGCTCTGTGCTGACGGGCTCAAAGCCTGGACCCTACTTCAGATTCTGTGACGCCCTCTCTCTCTGTCCTTCCCCTGCTCACACTCTCTCTCTCTCTCTCAAAACAAATAAATGTTAAAAAATTTTTTAAAAAAAGAGTTCTTACTGATAAAGTTAAAGACCCCTTGCCCTCTTCCTCCCCATCTTACAACCCTTTCTTCCTTTTCCTCAGGGTCATTTCAGTCATGACTCTGTTGTGATTTCCTTCAGAATTTTAGAGATACTTTTGTCCGTACGTGTGCCAGTAGGAAATGCAAGTATTTCCTCACATCAGCAGTCTGCCATCTGGAAGTCTCCACAGCTATTTTTTTAGTTTTTTAAATGTTTGTTTATTTTTGAAAGACAGACACAGGTGAGGGAGGGGCAGAGAGGGAGACACAGGATCGGAAGCAGGCCCGAGACTCCAAGCCGTCAGCACAGAGCCTGACACGGGGCTCGAACCCACAAACCATGAGATCATGACCTAAGCTGACAATGTAAGTGACTGAGCCACTCAGGCGTCCCCATAGTTTATTTTCACTCAACAAAATGTATGTCTTAAATTTATCCATCTCAGTACACATGATATCCTATAAATTCATGTTTAAAACTACGAAGCATTCCCTTGTGTGAATAGCCCATGGTGTGACTCTTTTCTAGCAGTGGACACACAGGCTTCCAGTTTTTTTGCTGTTATCAACTAAGGCATATCTGGTCTTGACTGTTGCTCTAAAGTGCCTGTATGTTATTAAATGTTGACTGTCAGTTTTTATTTTGACTTCTAAACATCATAAGTCAAACAACTGTCTTGCGATTTTTTTTCCTATTCTCCACAGGGATGCCATCGAAAAATTATTTCCTGATGCCATCAGAATGCGATTTGAAGACATTCAGCAGAATAGTGACATAGTCCAGAGTCTTGCAGCCTTTCAGAAATACGGGAATGATCAGGCTCCTTTAGCCACCAACACAGGCCGAGCGAATCCGCAGAGAGGTGGGGGGTTCTTTTCCGGAGTGCTCACCGCTTTAACTGGCGTGGCGGTAAGCGCATCGCTGTGTCTCTCCCCCCACCCCCCTCCCCGGCCCTCCCCAGTTCTCACTGACGTCACTTCTGCTGAATGTGATGGCATACCCGTGTGTGGTCATTCACCGCACGTGTGACATCTGCTGGGGTGGACGACGCTTCAGGGGTGCTGTGTCAAGTGGACCTTGTAATATTCAGAGCCCAGTGATTGTTAGCCTCACCCCTGCAGTAGTCACCATGATTATTCCCATTTTATTTATTTATTCATTTCTGTTTTTAGAACTTTTTTTTTTAATGTAAGTTCTGTCCCCAGCGTGGGCTTGAACTCACAACCCCGAGGTCAAGAGTCGCATGCCCTACTGACTGACCCAGGCAGGCACTCCTATTATTCCCATTGTAGAGGCGGGGGAACAGTTGCAGGAAGGTATTAAAACTGGAATCCAAGACCATCTCTACCTGACGGTGGAGTCTTGAGCACAGCCCTTCACTAACGTCTCACGTAGAGACCGTTTTCTTCTTGGTTCTGTGCTACAGAAATTTGTTGTTATTATTATTATTAATGTTTATCTTTGAGAGAGAGTGTGTGAGCAGGGGAGAGGGGGAGACACATTTTCCAAAGCAGGCTCCAGGCTCTCAGCTGTCAGCACAGAGCCCAATTCGGGGCTCAAACCCAAGAACCCCGAGATCATGACCTGAGCCAAAGTCGGACGCCTAACCAACTGAGCCACCCAGGTGCCCCGTGCTACCAAAATTTAAAGGTTACAGACTTCCCAGTAGAAAAGGTGCATGAGTCCATTGTGTCGGCCAGATGTGGGACCGCGGCTGCAGCCTCGCGGGTGCCCATCTCTGTCCCCTCGAGACCCACACGCAGCAGAGTCGGGAGCCTGCGCGCAGTTCTGCTCCCAGCTCCCAGCGGCGCCGGTGGCTTCGCCATGCCCCCGCACACTGACTCGGGTCGCCCCCGCCAGGCTCAGCCTCGTCCCGTCCCCTCCCCGCCCCACACTCCCATGTGAGAAGCTGGCTTCTCTGACCTTTCTGCGTCCTGAGGCCTCTCTCCCTCGTCCCCAGGTGGTCCTGCTCGTGTACCACTGGAGCAGCAGGGAGTCCGAGCACGACCTCCTGGTCCACAAGGCGGTGGCCAAATGGACGGCAGAAGAAGTGGTCCTCTGGCTGGAGCAGCTGGGCCCTTGGGCCTCTCTCTACAGAGACCGGTTTTTATCTGAAAGAGTGAACGGAAGGTGAGACGCAGGCTCCTCTCACGTGTCCTTGACCTTTTCGTAAACTGCTTTATTGAGCCACGGCCATAGTGTGAAGTTCACCCGTGACAGTGTCCAGTCATGCTGTTTAATGTCTCCGCAGACGTGCGCAGTCCTCTAGTGTTAGAGCGGTTTCATGCCCCAGTAAGGAAGCTCAGGCCCGCTCGCCCGCCCCCATCCCCTGGCGACCACTGTTCTCCTTTGTGGATTTGTCCGGGAGAGGAATCCGTGTAAATCTGGCCTTTCCACCTCGCAGAACATTCTCAAGGCTTATCCCCCGTGTCACGCGGGTCAGTGCCGCCTTCATCTCTACCGCTGAGCCGCGTTCCCGCTTGTGGCTGCGCCCGTCTCATTACGAGCCCTGCAGTCGGGACGCGTTCGGGTTGCTCCGTCTCCGGGCTCTGGCCAGCGGAGCTGCGTGCGGGGTCTTGTGTAGCCCCGTTTCCGAGCGCCCGTGCGTGTCCCTGGGACCGCCCTCGGTCGCTGGGGCGGAAGAAACGCCCCGTGCTTCCCTTCTTAGCTGTCAGACTGTCCCCCGAGAGCGGCCGATCCGTTTTATGCGACCAACGTTTTTTGTGTTGCTTCTTAATCAGAAAAGAACCATGTATTTTTTAGTTATTTTTTTATATTTTAATTATTATTTTTTAATAGTTTATTGTCAAATTAATTTCCATATAACACCCAGTGCTTCTCCCCACAAGTGGCCCACCATGACCATCACCCTCTCCCTCCCCCTTCAGTCCATGGTTTGTTTTCAGTATTCAGTAGTCTCCCTTGATCTGTGTCCCTCACTCTCCCCCGCTCTCTTTCCCCCTTCCTCTCCCCATGGTCCCCTGTCAGGTCTCTCCTGTTAGACCTATGAGTGCAAACATATGGTATCTGTCCTTCTCTGCCTGTATTTTTTAGTTATTTTAAAATAACGTAGAACTGTAGGGTATGGAAGTGAAATACCCTCATAATTCTACTCCTCAGGGGAAATCACTGTTAGCATCTTTCTGGACATCTTTCCAGGTTTTTTACCCATGTTTATACAGAGATACACATAAATGTATATTATTTATTTGTTTAAACTGAAAACATAACTGTATTAAACGGACCTGTGATTATACATACATATATGTGTGTGCGTATATACGTACGTATTTGTGTGTATGTACTACAGTCTCTTTACTTGATCTCTACCGATGCACATCTGGGCTGTTTCCTTTTTCCTGTTCCAGGCAGTTCCAGGCAACATTGTAGCAAATGCCCTGATACAAGAATTCCAGAATGGAGTTGCCAGGCCAGGGGAGGCCTGCCCCTGCCCATCAGCATGTCCCCACGGCCCCTTCCAGAGCACAGTCCCTCTTTCTTGGGCTCTTTGCTTCCTCGGAGGGACGGTGTAGGGATAGTCTGGTGTGCCACGCGGTGCTGAGAGCAGATTAGCGGGGTGGCTTGTTCCAGATGCGCCGTCCCCTCACTGCCAGGCCGCCTGCCTGCCCACCTCACCCCCCCGGTCATGTTTTCCCCCTCAACTGAACTTACAACTCTTGACTCTCCTTTGGGAAAGCCAACTGCTCCCAGTTGAATTGTCTGCTTTTTGTAAGAATTAGCACCACCCCCACCCCCAAATTGTGGTTAAAAAATTTTTTGTCCTCTGCCTGGCTAATGCATATTTGCCTAATCGCCTTCCTGCCAGAAGATAGATTCCGGGGACTGGAATTCCCACGTCAAGGGAAATAAACGTTTACAACCTTGATAGGTGTTTCCACATCAGCCACAGGAGGACATGACTTTACATCCCTCCCCAGTGGCTCTGTGCCTGCGCAGGGGTGGCTTGAACGATGGGTTCTTGCGGAGGTGGGCTGATGTTTTCCAATGGAAGGACCACATAAGGGATCTACAACTATTTTTATTAAATTATTACCCCAAAACAGCTACTCTTTTTTTTTCTATTTATTTATTTAGAGTGTGTGCATGAGCAGGGGTGGGGGAGAGAAGGAGAATCTCACATAGTCTCAGCACCATCAGCTGACAGCCCCCTGCGGGGCCTGAACTCAGGAACTGTGAGATTGTGCGCTGAGCCGAAACCAAGAGTTGGATGCTTGGCTGGCTCAGCCACTCAGGCGCCCCCCACCCCCACCCCCACCCTGGAAACAGCTCCTCGTCAAGTAGTGACATTTTATTGAATTTCTTTCCAATTTTTTTTCTATATACACACACCTTCGAAAAACTAGAGTAATCTGGGAGGGTTCAGAGCTTTCAGCTCAGAAGTTAGGAGCAAATCAGGCCGGGGGTGCCTTCGCTGAGCCACTCTATTCCTCTCAGCCATTCCTTCATCCACAAGATGGCCATAATTCCACCTACTGTACGGAATTGTTAAATGGCTCAGTGGTGGTCTGTGGAAGTATTTTCAGAGAGCCACTGGCAAACAGCAAGCACACAGTCATCTGCTGTTCTTCCTACTATTACCTGTACACTAAGGATCTAAGGATCTCAAGGATTTGTGGGGTAGGACGGAGCCCCGGGTGTGAAGAGTTTGCTTCCAGTGTATCATCTCAAAAGGAATCTCCTCCTGCCCCCCCCCCCAACAGGCTGCTTTTAACTCTGACAGAGGAAGAATTTTCAAGGGTGCCGTACAGCATAGAAAACAGCAGCCACAGGAGAGCCATCCTGCTGGAACTGGAGCGGGTCAAAGCCCTCGGGGTGAAGCCCCCCCAGAATCTCTGGGAATATAAGGTGAGCTCTTTATTTATTTCATTGTTTAATTACAAAAAGTCTAGAGAACAGCCTTTCCGTCATCTGCATGCCCATTGCGTAGGGACACATCACAGACACCACTGAGGCCCCAGCTCCCCGCCCTCTAGGGGAGCCGCGCTCCTACCACTGAGCCAGGCCCCCAACTGGTCACCTTTCCCTCCTTGTGCCACAGGGTGCACACGCAGGTGCTGGGAGCACCCTTTTACGGGCCCCTAACCTTAACATAAGAGCCGGGAACAGAGCAGGTCTCTCTGTGGGCAGCTGTGAGCTTTGACCTCTCTGGCTCCGGTTCCCGCACTTTCTCTGTGGAGCACATGTTCATGCATTTTCCTGTCGGTGAACATGGAGGTTGTTGCTGTTAGAGACGGTGCTGCTGTGGCAGTTCTTGGGGAGTTCTTACGCTTCATGATTCCGTGAACCAGGGGGTGCCTAGAGCTCAGGAAGTGGGCCTGTTGAGCTTCATGAGGTACTGACACAGTGTTCTTTGCTGGGGCCGCCCCAGCCGAGCCTCCTTCACGGAGGAGATTGAGCGAATGCTGTAAAACGAAGACTTTTTTTTTTATTATAAGATACCCGAAATGTACCGACATAGCAAACTTCTGCATTTGCATGGAGACATATAATAATTACACGTAACCAATGAGTTCATGGGAAAAAATGCTCAGTCATTAAAGAGGTGCAAACTGAAACAACCAGCTGGCATCGTTTTCACCCGTGTTATTGTCAAGGACAAGTGCGTTACAATGTGAAGAAAAAGACACTCATGTGTGCACCGGACCCTAAATCAGGGCAGTCTCTCTGGAGAACAGTTTGTCAGTAAGCGTCACGTTCAAACCACACCTGCCCTTTGATCTGCCGTTTCGCAGATCTGTTCGTACCTGGAACACGGGTGGCATGGTGGGGGTTGGGGGGAGCGGTCAAGGCCAGAGCAGCTGGGCTGGGAGCCCGGCTGCCTGGGCTCGTCGCCAGGCTTCTCCAGGACACGCTGGCTGTGGGACGCCAGCAGGCACCCGGGCCTTGTGCGCCCGTCCCCTCCTCAGTAAATGACTTCCCAGAGTCACAGTCACAGTGAGAGCTGAACTTTGAGCCCCAAGACATCATTAACCAAGGTGTTCGCTGCAGCGTCGTTGGTAATAGCACACAGAAAACAAGCGAGCGCTCGTCATCGGGGCAGGTTCAACAAATAAGGCCCACCCATCCGGGACCACGGCAGAAGGTGGCGCCGCTGGCATGCTAACAAGGAAAGATGCCCTCGTCGTGCTGTTCGCTGAAAGCAGGGAACCGCGCCCTGGAAACCCCCACGTGTGTACGCAGCTGTGTGTTGGCGTATGCACAGAGTGTGTCTGGAAGGACACGCAGACTGTCAGTAGTGTTTTCCTCTACGGATTGAGGCTTGGGTGGACGAGAGAATTTTGTGTGTCGCTTAACACATTTCTGTGCCATTTGGAAAACATCGTGCTGGCTGTGTATATGTATTATCTTAAACCTAAAAAAAGATTCTTCAAAAATTTTGAAGAAAGGGCATGGAGGTCCTTAGGTAAAAGGTTTGTTGTTTTTTGTGTTATTGCTGTTACTTGTTTAATTTTGGAAAATCTCTGCTTTTATCTTAAGTTACCTATTTTGTTGATGCAGTAAACTCTGGGTTTTTTGTAGCCAATATTAGCCCTCTAGTAGGTTTTTAGTACCTGGCAGAACATTTGTGGGTCATCAAGCGTTGACCTTCCATTTAAAAAACATAAAAGTAATCTTAACATTAACCAGAGCGAATGGGCACATGATTCCAGACCCAGTGTGAAAGCAGGCAGAATCTTTTTTTTTAATGTTTGTTTATTTTTGAAACAGAAAGAGATCATGAGCAGGGGAGGGGTAGAGAGAGAGGGAGACACAGAATCTGAAGCAGGCTCCAGGCTCCAAGCCAAGCACAGAGCCTGACGTGGGGCTCAAACTCGTGAACGGTGAAATCATGACCTGACCGAAGGTCGGGCGCTCAACCGACCAAGCCCCTCAGGTGCCCCAAAAGCAGGCAGAATCTTCATCATTCGGCTCCTCCCGATATTCTGTGCCACCAGCCGTCCCTGTGGGTGGCCATTTGACAATTAGCCAAAAGGCCGCAAGGTGTGTGATAAGATTCCTCCAACCCTAGTGTCCTGGTGCAATTCCAGTTCTCCTTAGATGGGAAGGGGACCACTTCCCATGCACCTGCTGCCACAGTGACCACCTCGCTGGGTGCCGGGCACCCACCGTGACAGCAGCCCTGCACCTCCACTCCCTGGCCGCCTCCCCTTCTCCTGTACTAACCATGAAGTGGCGGCACACACGCAGACTTTGTTTCCGGGACCGGTGCCCCCTGGAGAGCTTGCGTATTCGCCCAGAGCAGTGTTGTCCCCAGGGCGATGGTGGAACCCGGAAGTCTTCCAGAGTGTGTGATGTGCCGCCCCCTGTGAAAGAGCACTGTGCAGAAACAGATTTATAGTGTATCTGTGCTGTTAACATTTCATGGGGGCAGGGTTATGAAAAAACATTTTTAAAAGATTTCTTGAGGCACCTGGGTGGCTCAGTCGGTTGGGCATCCGACTTTGGCTCAGGTCGTGATATCACAGTCTGTGGGTTCAAATGCCACATCAGGCTCTGTGCTGACAGCTGGGAGCCTGGAGCCTGATTTGGATTCTGTCTCCCTCTGTGTCTAACCATCCCCCACTTACACTGTCTGTTTGTCTCTCTTGTTCAAATATAAATAAACATTGAAAAAATTTTAGGGGCACCTGGGTGGCTCAGTCGGTTAAGCGTCCGACTTTGGCTCAGGTCATGATCTCACCGTTTGTGGGTTCGAGCCCCGCATCGGGCTCTGTGCTGACAGCTAGCTCAGAGCCTGGAGCCTGCTTTGGATTCTGTGTCTCCCTCTCTCTCTGCCTCTCCCCTGCTCATGCTGTCTCTCTCTGTCTCAATAATAAATAAATATTAAAAAAAAAGATTTCTTAAGGAGTGGTTAAAAAAAAAGGATGGGAAACACTTTTAATAAAGAATTATCCCCATGTTATTTTCTGTCTAACCTAGATGCAAAGATATCTTTTAGAAGTTAGGTTTTGGAGAGGCTCCTGGGGGACTCAGTTGGTAAATCATCTGATTTCTGCTCAGGTCATGATCTCCCTCTTTCTGTGTTTGAGCCCTGAGTTGGGCTCTGTGCTGACAGCTTAGAGCCTGGAGCCTGCTTCGGATTCTGGGTCTCCTGATCTCTCTGCCCCTCATGCCCTGTCTCTGTCTCTCTCTTTCTCTCTCTCTCTCTCTCTCTCTCTCTATCAAAAATAAATATTAAAAAAATGTTTTTAAGTTAGATTTTTTTTTATTTCAAACACACACAGAAACAGGATAAGAGTATAAAACTGCCATGTACCCTTACCAACTCCAGCAACTTAAGGCCGTGTTCATCTCAGTGATAACCCCCACCTCCCACCCCTGACTCTTGTGCAAATCTAAGATACCTTATTTTTCCATATTATATTCCATATTCATAGTCCATGAAATAGGTAAGGATTTCATTGTGAATCTCTAAAACACAAAACCGAATTCTCTGATATCAATTAACTTGTAGGTATTCAAATAGACTACATCTTTCCTTCTTCTAGTTGATTTCCAAACAAGGTCTACATTAGGTTATCCTGTCTCTTAGGTCTCTGTTACTGGATTCTCCCTCCCTCTTCTTGTTACCCATTTATTTGAGAGGGAAACCAGGGCGTTCTGTCCCGTAGTCCCCTGACAGGCCCCCCTGTCCCCAGACACGTGATGTCCTGGACATCCCATAATTCAGCAGGTGAATCTGGAGGCTTGCGCTGGGTTAGGTGTTCTGACACGACTGCTTCACAGCTGGTGACGCTTTCTTCCAGCAGGCGGCTCATGATGTCTGATTGTCTCTTTCTGTCTGATGGTAGCAGCCACCATGACCTTGCTGATACTGTAATTCTCCTATTTCTTCATTTGTTAGCTAAATACAGCTAAAAAAAATTAAAAAATTAAAAAAGGAAAAGTTCCCTCAGTAACCATTTGGATTACCCTAAGCGCAGTAGGTAGGTTAAATGTTTGATTCTTTCCCTTTACTTACCAATTTCATGATAATGATTCGGTTCCCTATTTGCCCAGATCAATAACCAGTTTCTTTCTTTAGGATCATTATTAACCAATGATTTTCACATCCTTGATATGTTTGAATACCTTTCAGTAATTATTCTCATTGATGCTCAGGTTGTCACATCTTTTTGGAGTAAAAGTCACATCAAATTATTTTGAGTACTTTTCCTTTTTTTTTTCTTTTTTTAAAAAAAAAATTTTTTTTTGATGCTTATTTATTTTTTGAGAGTGAGAGAGAGCTTGAGAAGGGGAGGAACAGAGTGAGAGGGTGACACAGAATCCAAAGCAGGCTCCAGGCTCTAAGCTATCAGCACAGAGCCCGAGGTGGGGCTCGAACCCACAAACAGTGAGACCATCACCTGAGCCGAAGCCGGACACTTTAACCGACTGAGCCACCCAGGCGCCCCTTGAGTCCTTTTTTCTTAAGATTTATTGTTTTTAGTGGGTTGTTTGTTTGTTTTTAGAGAGAGAGCACACACAAGCAAGGGAGAGGCAGAGAGAAAGGGACAGAGGGTCTGAAACAAGCTCCGTGCTGAGAGCAGAGAGCCCGCTGCGGGACTCCCGCTCATGCCCCATGAGATGACGACCTGAGCCCAAGTCGATGCTTAACTGACTGAGCCAGCCAGGAGCCCCTGAGCTTTATTTTAAGAGTGAGAAAGAGTGGGGAGAGGGGGAGAGAGAGGAGAGGGAAGAGAGAGAATTCCCAACGGGCTCCACACTGAGCGTGGAGCCCCACGCAGGGCTCAATCCCATGACCCTGAGGTCATGACCTGAGCCAAAACCAAGGGTTGACACTCAACTGACTGAGCCTCCCAGGCACCCCTAGAGCCTATCTTTAAAATTTAACGTTTGAATTGAGGTATAATGTACTTCCCCATGAGTCCTTTTAATATGACCTCAAAAGTCTGATACTTTTTTTTTTTAAGTTTTTATTTAAATTCCAGTTAGCAGTTGGGACACCTAGGTGGCTCAGTCAGTTAAGCATCAGACTTCGACTCAGGTCATGATCTCATTGTCTGTGAGTTGGAGCCCCACATCGGGCTATGTGCTGACAGCTCAAAGCCTAAAACCAGCTTTGGATTCTGTGTCCCCCCTCTCTCTCTGCCCCTCCCCTGCTGATGCTGTCTCTCTTACTCTCAAAAGTAAATAAAACATAAACAAAAATTTTACATTCCAGTGAACAGTGTACAATTTTTTTTTTATAGCTGAGTGTTATTCCGTTGTATATATACATCACATCTTCTTTATCCATTCCTCAGCCACTGGACACTTAGACTATTCCCATAACTTGGCTCTCGTAGATAATGCTGCCATGAGCATTGGGGTCATGTTAGTATTTTTATATTCCTTGGATAAATACCTAGTAGTGCCAGTGCTGGATTGTAGGCAGGGCAGTTCGTTTTTGACTTTTTGGGGAGCCTCCATACTGTTTCCCAGCACGGCTGCTCCAGTTTGCATTCCCACCAGCAGTGCGGGAGGGTTGCTTTTTCTCCACATCCTTGTCAACACCTGTTGCTTCCTGTGTTGTTGAGCCTGGTCGTTCTGACAGGTGTGAGGTGGTATCTCATTGGAGTTTCGATGTACATTTTCCTGATGCTGAATGATGTTGAGCATCTTTTCACGGGTATGTGGCCATCTGTATTTCTTCTTTGGAAAATGCCTGTTCAAGACTTCTGCCCAATTTTTAATTGGGTTGTTCGGTTTTTGCATGTTGATGGTGTTTTTGTTTTTTGTTTTGTTTGTTTTCAGAGCGAGCTTGCATGTGCACAGGGGAGGGGCAGAGGGAGAGAGGGAGTCTAAACCAGGCTCTGCACCCAGCACAGAGCCCACTGTGGGGCTCCATCTCACAAATGTGGGGTCATTACCTGAGTGGAAATCACTGAGCCACCCATGTGCCCCTGGCTGTTGAGTTTCATAAGTTGTTTATATATTTTGGGTACTAACCCTTTATCAGATATGTCATTTGCAAATATTTTCCCCCATTCTATAGGTTGCCTTTTAATTTTGTTGATGGTCTCCTTCACTAAGCAGAAGCTTTTTATTTTGATATACTCCTGATGGTTCATTTCTTACTTTGTTTCCCTTGCCTCAGGAGACATAACTCAAAAAACTCGCTATGGCTGATGTCAAAGAAGTCACTCTTGTCCTCTTCTAGGATTTTTATGGCTTCCGATCTCACATTTAGGTCTTGAATCTATTTTGAATGTATTTTTGTATACGGTGTAGAAAAGGGGTCCATTTTCATTCTTTTGCATGTTGCTGTCCAAGTACTTTCTTTCCTTATGTGACGGGTTGTTCAAGTTATCCATGTACCTTTCCTATCCCAGGCCTGAAATCAGCCATCTCATAGGTTGGACCTTTTTTAAAAATCTTTCTACTATAGAAAATGTCAGGTTCATACGAAAATAGAAGACTATACGCATGTCCAGCTTCAATGAGTTTTGACTAGTGGCCACTCCTATTTTACACACACCCCCACCCACACTTACACACTCCGCACACGCCCAGTGCGTGGGATTATATTACAGCATAGCCAAACATCATACTATTTCACGCCTAAATACTTGAGTGTGAATCTCTGAAGAGACTCTTTTCTAAAAACTTAACAGTAAGCCATTAATAGCATCAAATAAGTTGAATGTGTTTTAATAATTTTATTGAGCTACAATTGACATACCCACATTTAAACTGTATAATTTGATAAGTTTCTTTAAGTTCCAGTATAATAAACATACAGTGTTACGTTACCTTTGGGTATACAGTATAGTGATTCAGCAGTTCTGTACGTTACTCAGGGCTCATCATAAGTGTCTTCTTTAATCCTCATCTTCCGTTTCACTATCCCCCTACTCACCCCGCTCTGGTACCCATCAGTTCTCTAAGAGTCTGGTTTTTTTGTCTCTTTTTTTCTTTGTTTGATTTGTTTCTTAAATTCCACATATGAGTGAGGTCATATGGTATTCGTCTTTCTCTCTCTGGCTTATTTCACTTAGCATAACACCCTGGAGGTCCATCATACTGTTGCAAATGGCAAAGTCTAATTCTTTTTTATGGCTAGTATTGTGTGTATGGACACCACATCTTCTTTATCCATTCAGCAGTTTGATAAGTTTGGACATCTCACACACACCTGTGAAATCATCACCACAACCAAGCTAATGAACATATTCATGGGTCCCCAACGCCACCTCCTGCCCCTTCATGAGCCCTGCTCCCCACCCCTCCCCATTCAACTAAGTGCACAGTGCTAATGTGGAAAATAGATCCTGCTTCCTATTTCTCTTGAGCATCTGGTCATGTGCTTATTTGCCATCCATCTTTAGTGTATCTTCCTTGGCAAACTGGCCATTTGTATCTTTTGGCCATTTTATTTGATGCTTAATAGCATCAAGTAAAGGGAATCACTCTAAAGTTACTTTTATTATCGGGAAAAACATAAATGCACATTCTTTGTAGCAAAACTTACCAAAGTGATGAACATGAAAATAAATACCCCACACTCCCACCTGAGAGTCCAGCACGGTTAACGTTGCATTTTGCTCTGTTTTCTTCTTAGACCGTTTTTCTGTGCATAGTTTAATTAGTGCGTTTTTTGATGTATTCATTCTACAAATATTTCTATCTGTTGTGAGCCAGGTGCTGCTCCAGGAAGGGGCGCGGAGCAGGCCTGCTTTGTATGGGGCTGACACCGGCGAGATCAGTTAGCTCCATGTCTTTGAATCTTTTTTTCACCAAACACTGTAACGCGAGCACCGCCCACATTCATTTTTCTGTGACTGCGAGAACTCTGTGCTAAACATCTACTGTAACTTCATCACTGAGGCCTCAGGTTTCACCTTTTCTCGCTCATCCACAGTGCCGCACGAAACCTTTTGTGCGTAAAAGCCTTCTGTGTTTCTGATTCCTTTTTTAAGTGGTGCCCACTGATAGATCGGTTAAGTTGAAGATTTTGAAGACTCTTTGATACATGTCACAAAATTGTTTTCCAACAGAGTTGGGTTTCACTAGCAGTGCCTCGAGTATGCATCTCAAAGCTCCCCCCACCCCCACACACCAAAGCCATGGAGAAGGACTGGGCCTTTATTAAGTACAGCCCAACAGAGGGATCACTCGGCCTCTCCTTGCCACTCATTCACTCACGCATTCATTCACTGTGCAAACCACACACAGAAGAGCTGCAGGCAACGGGCGTGAGACTGTGAAGGGAGCCCGGGGGGAGGTGGGGCGGGGAGCTGGCCGCCACGGGGTGACGTGACCCTGCCCTCGCCGTGTCGTCTGCAGGCCGTGAACCCGGGCAGGTCCCTGTTCCTGCTGTACGCCCTCAAGAACTCCCCGAGGCTCGGCCTGCTGTACCTCTACCTGTTCGACTACACAGACACCTTCCTGCCCTTCATCCACACCATCTGCCCTCTGCAGGAAGAGGCGGCCGGCGACGACATCATCACCAGGCTTCTGGTAGGTCGGCAGGATGCCTGGGTGGCCCTCCTCGGTGCCATCCGGAATTGGAGACGTGGCGGTGGATGGGGGGAGTGGGGGGGGGGGGCGGCCACCCAGCCCTCATCTGGGCTTTGCAAGGAGAACCCCTATGAAAGAAAATCAAGCAGAACGTCCCCACTCCCCGAAGCCGGTCGCATTTCCAGCATTGCATAACAAGAAGGCTCCCTTCCAGACTTGAACTCTTTGGGGGGGGAGAAAACTGTGACTGCTTTTGTCATAAAAGAAGATAGAACAGGTCCAGATGGCCCAAGGTTTAAATTTATGGACCCTCCAGCTTGGTACTGTCTTCAAGAGGATCCCCGAAGGGTGACTTTGTCCCACCGCAAGGGAGGCTTGCCATCCATCCTAAGCCATTGTCCAGCTCACTGGTGTCCCCTCAGCTGAGCACAGGCCCCGGCAGAGATGGTCACCCACCTTGGATTTTGCATCTTCAGAATTGTTGGTGGCTCCCACTTACTCAGGGCTGTCTCTGTGTCCGGTTGGTCATTTCAGGGTAATGTCCTTTGCACTGCTGCTCTGGGGGCAGTCCCTCTGATCTATTTAAGTAAAAGCCACATGCATGTAGGAATCATCATATGTGATCCACAGCCATAAATATTAAAATAATTTCTAGGGGGACCTGGGTGGCTTAGTCAGTTAGGCATCTGACTCTTAATTTCAGCTCAGGTCATGATCTTGTGGTTCATGACATCAAGCCCAGTGTCGGGCTCTGCGCTAACAGTGTGGAGCCCACTTGGAATTCTCTCTCTCTCCCTCTCTCTGCTCCTCCCCAGCTCACATGTGCACCCACCACATTTTCTCTCAAATAAATAAACTTAGAAAAAAACAATTTCTAAATGTCCACAAACCCTTTATAAAATATGAAAGTCAGGTATCTGCTTGACTTGCGCCATGGATGTAGTTGAAAGCCTGCTGATTAGCCCGCATGCACAGTGCCTGCCTAATTACCCGGTTTCCTGCTGTTAGCTGCCCGCTCTGGACCGGGAGCCCAGAGGCCCCCCACCCCTCCCCTTTCCATTTTCACAAGCCTCAACACCTGCGCTCATCAGGCTCACTTTCTTCTTGGGGTACTGAGTATCTGCTTCGTAGTCCTCAGTCCTGCTCAGCGTCCGTAAGCCTCTGGGTGCCTCCAGGAGTTGTTGCTCGTATCTGTGGGGCCAGGACCAGGGCCCGTGCCGCGCATTTAATCGACTGAGCCGCCCAGGCCCCCATCTGTTAATATCTGTAGTGAAAGTCTTTCATTCTCCCCAAAATTATTTTTTCAAAGTGTATGTTTAATTTTCCCATGATCTGTTCTCCTACAGCAGCTAAGATGTTGAATTTAGGAAATCGTTTGAGCTACCCATGCAGTGATGAAGAAATTTTAAAACTGGTGAATTTATATTCATTGCACCTCATTATTTTTTTTTTTTTAATGTTTATTTACTTTTGAGAGAGAGAAGCACAAGCAGGGGAAGGGCAGAGAGCAAGGGAGACACAGAATCGGAAGCAGGCTCAGGCTCCAAGCTCTCAGCACAGAGCCCGACCCAGGGAACGAACTCGCGAACCATGAGATCATAACCTTAGCCGAAGTCAGACGGTTAACCGGCTGAGCCACCCAGGCGCCCCTGCAGCCTCGTTGTTTATAGCTCACACTTAGGTTTTTACTTCTGAGCTTCCAGAGTTCCGTAACCAGCATCTCTGTTCAGTTCTTCGGTGACACTTATGCAGTGTCGGATCCCTAAAAGGCGAGTTGATGGGTGGAGGTTTCATGTTCTGCTGTTGGCTATGTGTGTGTTGTAATAAGCGTGAAGTTCACTGTGATGACCGCAGTAGTCTCCATGAAAGTCAGTCCTCACGATCTTCTGGGTCTGTTTTTTGCGTGTTTTCATGTCCCGCTAAAGGACCTCCGAGAGCCCACGTGGAAGCAGTGGCAAGGACTCCTCGTCAAGTGCTCCCTCCTCCCGTACCAGCTGGTGGCCGAGTTCGCGTGGGGCTGGCTGGAGGCCCACTACTGGACGTCCCGCTTCCTCATCGCCGACGCCGTGCTCCTCTCGGTGCTGGAGCTCTCCTCCTTCTGGAGGGCCTGGTCGAGGAGCGAACTGAAGTGAGTGCTCTCACACGGGAGACGGCGGGGGCAGCGGGTGGAGGGAGAGGCCCCTCGGGCTCCCACACGTGAGAACGCTCCTTGCTCTGCTTAGGGACGCGGCTTAGACAGCGGATAGAAGCTCCTCGCATCTGGAGGTGGGGACATTTTGGTGCTGCTCACGGAAGTGTTTCTCCCTTTATCCAATCCCCGTGTAGTAACACACCTCGTGATTCCTGGGTGATTCCTGGGGTGCGGCTGTGCGTGCGGAGTTTAGAAGGAACAGGAAGTGAGAGGAAGGTACTCCATGGAAGGGGGCAGGGTGGTAGAGCATCAGGAGATCTGGTGAGGAGTTCTGTAGGCATGGGTTCCAATCCTGCTCTGCCCGCAGTCAGGACACTAATAACGTCTCTAGATTAATGTGTAAAATGAGAGAGTTGGGCCGGGACTCTTGGTTGCCAGTGACAGAAACCAGCCTAAATTGGCTTTCCTTCTTTTTTTTTTTTTTATATTTGTGTCTTTATTTTTGAGAAACAACAAGCAAGCAGGGGAGAGGCAGAGAGGGAGAGAGAATCCCAAGCAGGCTCCACACTGTCAGCATGGAGCCTGATAACAGGGCTTAAACTCATGAACTGTGAGATCAGGACCTGAGCCAAAACCAAGAGTCAGATGCATAACTGAGCGAGCCACCCCATGTGGCTAACTTGGCCTTCGTCAGGCAGCCACTGCACACGAGACGCCCGGTCACCCCAGGCGTGCGTCAGGGCGGCCCCGCAGCCCTGCTGGGGCGAGGGCACTTCCTTCCCCATAGCACGTCCAGTCTCGGGGCCCATGCTCCTTCACCCTGATTGGCCCAGCGTGGGTCACATGCCCACCCAGACTTACCCCACGGTGCAGGGGTGTGCCAGGCTCTCCCCATCCAAGCTCAAGGCCTGCCCTCACCCCCAACCAAGGGCTGGCTTCATCAGCCCCACCAAGACCACATGGCAAAGAATGAGGAAGGAGGCCCCCAGGAGGAAAACTCAGAAGGTGTTTCCAGAAGAGAAGGGGTGGCTACTGGGCAGACAGAAGTAACACAGCCCCACACCAGCACCACACTGGCCTTACACATCCCATGACTCAGAGACTTGGCCTCGTCAGTCAGTAACTAGCCTATAAACAGTTCCAAAAACCTGCCAAAAATCCCATTGGCTTATCCACGCAGAGTTAGTGAGGCCCTGCTCCACCCCTGGCTCTCTGCTGGGCACTGCGGGGGTTTGGGTAAAGGAGGTGACAGTCTGGACCCTGACAGCCCACAGCCTCGCAGAGAAAATGTGTGTATCCCGTACATGCAAGTGTGTATGTACACAGCCACGTAGCAGGTGGGGCTGTGCTAGGCGGTCCTCACCTGGCGTGGGGGCTGCATCCCGGGAGCGGGCAGAGGTGCCACTCGGGCCCCAGGGATAGGAGGCCAGGTCTGTGCGGCACAGGCAGCCAGCTGCGCGTTAGGAAGAGGCCCGGGGTCCGAGCACGTGTCTGAGCACGACTCCGCGTCTCAGAAGCTTCTCTTCTTTCTACAGGACTGTGCCTCAGAGGATGTGGAGCCATTTTTGGAAAGTGTCAACACAGGGGCTCTTTGTGGCCATGTTCTGGCCCCTCATCCCTCAGTTTGTTTGCAACTGTCTATTTTACTGGGCCCTGTACTTCAACCCCATTATTAACATCGATCTCGTGGTCAAGGAAGTCCGACGGCTAGAAACCCAGGTGTTGTGACTGGCAGCGCTCAGGCTCTGGAGGATTCCTCTAGCCTCCTTGACACGTGAGCACGGATGCTCCAATGCGGGGTGGGGAGGGGGCCGACTTCCTGTTTCTCTGCCCCGTGAACAAGGTGCTGGTCTGTTAGAGGCCACAACCAAGTCCCCACTCCCTCTGCCTGGGGCACCATGGCGCCAGGGACCGACTCCCCAGAGTCTGGCCGGCAACAACGGCGCCTCCCACCTGGCCACCCTCCTCACAGGGACTTGGGGGGCCTGGTCCACTGCACCTGTCCGGGACCCAGGGTCCCCAGAGGATGCAATAGGGCGACCTCAGAAGGCTGCTGGGTCAGTGGCCCCAACTGCCCTGACCTCAGCGAGGGACAGAGGCTCCCGGGGCACGTCACAGCCCCAGGCCGAGCCCGAGACCAGGCTTGTTGGGGCCAGGCCTGTTCTCTAAATCAAATTGATGGAAACGGGAAAAGATTTTGTCCTTGGCACAAACAGTTGCCCCTAAAAAATATAGAGGAAAAGCCCACATCCAACAGACGATGCTGTATCACTGAAGAGGTGGCAGGTGCTTCCGAGTGAAGCCTCTCAAAGGCTCCATTTGAGATGGGGGGTGGCCGGGCTGGCGGGGTTTTCTGCATGTGATCTCTGCAACTCCGGACCCCTGGCTCCCAGGGGCATTGGGAGCGGTCAGGAGGCAATGGAGAGGCCCAGCTGCCTCAGTGCTTAAAACTGTTGTGGGGGGGTGGGTTGGTTTGGTTTTCAGGAATTTAATCTGTAAAAATCCAGGATAGCCCTTACGTTCAAGGAGGCATTTTGTACTTGGACCTCACACTGTCTGATCTTATTGTCCTGGTCTGATGTATAAAACAGCAAGGTGTAATTACACCAAGTGCTGTCATTGTAAATATCAACACGATGGGGCAGGGCCTTTGATTTCCTTCCGGAATGAAGATAGCAAGTGCGAATGTGAGCTGTCTGGAGATCGGCCCCACAGAGGTAAGCTTGCATCCACGGCGTTGCTTCGTGACTCTTCTGAACCATTCATTAATCCTTTGGATCCTTGAAGATTTCACTCAAACTGCATCTGAAAGTTTGAAGAAATCACTTGAAAGCAAAATAAAGATTTTTTTATATAGGTGAAAGTTCTACTGGGGTGCTTGGGTGGTTGAGTTAAGTGTCTGACTCTTGACTTTGGTTCAGGTCATGATCTTGCAGTTTGTGAGTTCAAGCCCCGCATGGGGTCTGCGCTGACAGTGGGGAGCCTGCTTGGGAGTCTCTCTGCCCCTTCCTCACTCTCTCTCATAATAAATACACAAACATTAAAAAACATTTTAGGGGCACCTGGGTGGCTCGGTCGGTTAAGTATCCGACTTCAGCTCAGGTCATGATCTCACGGTTTGAGTTTGAGCCTCACATGGGCTGATGGTGCAGAGCCTGTTTGGGGTTCCCTCTCACTCTCTGTCTCTCCCCCCCCCCCATACACAAAATAAGTAAACTTAAAAAAAATTCTGTATAGAGAAAAAAATGAATGCTTAGAAGCTACAGAAAATCTGCATTGCCTGATGCGACCCTCTAGTCACACCTCAGTCCCCAGCTGCTGGGAACAGGGAGCCGGGAGCCACCCTAAGGTGTCTGAAGTGAAAGGAGGGAGAGTGTTTTCCTACTTCCTGTGTTTGCTCATCAGGCCCTAGGGCCGCCCGACTTTGCCCGTGTCCCGGACAGCAGCAGCAGGTCTGGGGACACCGCACACTATTTGCACACTGATGGTCTGGTGCCCTGCTGAATGACCGTGCTCCTGCCCACACGAGCACGCAGAGGCCAGCTGGCATCGGTGGGGCTGGGCCCAGGCCACCCTGCCAGTCCAGTGCCCCCACCTGCCCCTTGCGGCCTCACACTGTCCCCGCCTGCTCCCCACATCCTGCTCCAAGGATGAATGAGTAATGCCACACATGCCCTGGCAAGGAGGAAGGGCAAAGGCCAGGCAAGCGGGCTGGGCTGGACACTGGCTTCTTATCGCCAGTGCAGACCCGTGCGTTCAGGCAAGGGCCGCCGGCTGCCTCCTCCCTCAGACCCTCTCAGTCACAGCGGGCTTGGCTACAGCAGAGGGGCATTTGTCGGGAATATTCAGAACCTTTGATGCAAAAACTCCCCTTCTGCAAATCTGCTGTCAGGGAGCAAGAACGGTCCCCATTCAGTGCCCCTCTCGCTGGAGTGAGAATCAGATTCACGGGAGACAAAATCAAATTTAACCTTGTACACGTGGGGGAGCCACACAGATGTGGCTATTCCAAAGACGTCTAAGCGAGGCCTCTCTGTCATCCTGAACTAAGGAGAAGGGGGCAGGGGTGTGGCACTTCAAAGGGAAGGCATGCGTGTCCCAGGGCGATACGTGCAGATGTCTGCCCTGCCGTGCAGATGGGCCACTCAGATAAGATTTCTCTCTGGTAATACCCTTTATTCTAGGACAGATGCCCAATTTAGATTCTTCTAGGTAGTTAAGGGAGGGGCAGGGGTTTCAGGTTAAGCCTGCAGGGTCTCTCTTGCCTTCAGCTCAAAATAATCTTCATGCCAGAGTGACCCGTGCTGGGGCGGGCTGCCCTCGGCCCCTACATGGGGTGAAGGAACACTAAATGGGTGTTTGGGGGGTGTGGCAAAGATTCAGAAGCATCCCCATCACGTCAATAATCGATCAAGACGAAATACCACCAATACCCGGAAATTGGCAATCTATTAAAACAGTATATAATAGTTATTTAAAATGAAGTTCCGGGGCACCTGGGTGGCTCAGTCGACTGTGCTGACAGCTCAGAGCCTGGAGCCTGCTTCAGATTCTGTCTCTGTCTCTCTCAAAAATAAAACATTTTGGGGCACCTGGTTGGTTCAGCTGGTTAAGCATCTGACTTGGGTTCAGGTTATGATCTCACAGTCCGTGGGTTCAAGCCCTGCATTGGGCTCTGTGCTGACAGCTCAGAGCCAGGGGACTGCCTTTGGATTTTGTGTCTCCCTCTCTCTCTGACCCTCCCCTGCTCACTGTCTCTCTCTCTCAAAAGTAAATAAACATGAAAAAAAAATTAATAAATAAAACATTTAAAAAATGAAGTTACCAAAGGTTTTTTAATGACCTGGGAAAACATTTACAAAAATCCCATGGTATGGTCCCAATTGCATTTCTGAACATTACAGAAAACAATGACAGCAGTGCGCACAAATACCACCAGTGTTTATTCTGGATTAAGGAAATTCTAGTGATTTTTTTTCTCCCCCTGCTTTATATTTGTCTTTGTTTATCTTTTTATGCATTGAGTATTTACCACGTCTGTAATCAGTAAGTTTAACCAGTGGGCGGAGGGGGATGGGGAAGAATAGTCTTTCTTAAGCTCCTAACTGCTAGACTAGAAATTCCCAAGACCGGGCGTCCCAGCGAGCCTGGACCACAGCCCGAGGCCGGGCACGCAGTGGGTGCTTGTTCACGTCGTTCGCCCGCCTTCGGGAGCAGGTTCCAACACAGAGTTCAGCCCTTTGCATGTACAGGGCGAACCTCAGCAATGGCGCCAAACCCAACACAGCCATATAAGCAGGGTTGTGGTTTGTACAAAATAAGCGCGTGACTCTTGACCTTCAACTGGAAACCACAGGGGCTCCCGTCCCAAGTCCGGGGAGAGAAAGCAAACAAGGGTTGCAGCCTTCACACTCGGCCTCCGTCCCCTCCTGCCAAGAACCGAGCGCGGCTGCTGAGTAGTGAAAAGGGCTTATTTCCTCGTGCGGAAGAACATTCCGAGTCGGCCGGTCAGTCGCACTCAGGCGAGTCCGACTCGCACAAGAAGCGCGGGTAGAACAAGTACTTGAGGTGGTACTCGGTGCGGGCGAGGCAGTTAGCGATCTCCTCGTCGCACCTGCACAGGGTGGCCTGGCACTCGTTCTCCGCTGGTCCTGGAAGGGGGTGGGGGGAGACCGAGTTAGAGCGGGGCCGTGCGGACACTGGAGAACACGCGCCGGGGCGGCCAGCGAAGCGGGGGGCGGGACGGGTCATCCGTGACCGCGTGGCCTCCGTCATGGCCGCCTCGGAGGGAGGTGGTGTCCGCCCCACGTCACAGGAAAGGAAATCCAGGGGCGCCTGGGTGGCTCAGTCGGTTAAGCCTCCGACTTCAGCTCAGGTCAGATCTCACGTTCGTGGGTTCGAGCCCCGCGTCAGGCTCTGTGCTGACAGCTAGCTCAGAGCCTGGAGCCTGATTCCTGTTCTGTGTCTCCTTCTCTCTCTGCCCCTCCCCCTCTCATGCTCTGTCTCTGTATCAAAAATAAATAAAACATTTAAAAAAAAAAAAAGGAAAGGAAACCCAAGTGGCCAGAGAAGCGTTTTCAGATGCAAAGATCAAAGTCCTTGCGACCTTTTGGCCTCTCCTCCCCATGGATACTACACTACTTGGGGGCGCCTGGGCGGCTCAGACGGTTAAGCGTCCAACTCTGCATGTCCGCCCAGGTCATGATCTCACAGTTTGTGAGATCCAGTCTCAGATCCGGGGTGGAGCCTGCTTGAGTTTCTCTCTCTCCCTCTGCCTCTCTGTCTCTCCGCAAAAACATAGATAATACATATAATCTCACACCACTTCATCTGAGGGTGCATTTTGATAAGCAGTAGGTAGGTGCCTGGGAACCATCCAGAGATTTTTCTGGAGTACCTGCTTTGCTACTGTGCTGACAGCTCAGAACCTGGAGGCTGCTTCTGATTCTTTGTCTCCCTCCCTCTCTCTCTGCCCCTCCCCTGCTTGTGCTTTCTCTCTCTGTCTCTCTCTCCCTCTCAAAAATAAACATTAAAAAAATTTTTTTTTAAACCTGTCTCCCCATCTTAGAGGAATGCGTGCAACGTTGTGTAGAATCTGGACCCTGTCACTCTGACATCATTACCTACCATTCTCACCTAGGTGATCTGCTCCAGCTTCACTGTCCTCCTTGAGTTTCTTGGAACACACAGGCATTCATTCCTACCCCAGGGCCTTTGCACTGACTGTTCCTGCCACCTCTAGATATGGTTCATCTCACATTCCCCAGGTTCCTGTTTCAGTGGGATCTTAGCACTGCTTCTCTTCCCTGACCATTCTATATAAGAGTATCCCTGGGGCATCTGGGTGTGTCTGTCCCTTGAGCATCCAACTCCTGATTTGGGCTAGAGTCATGATCCCAGGGTCGTGGGATTGAGCCCTGCATCTGGCGTCACACTGAGGGTGGAACCTGCTTGGGATTCTCTCTCTCTCTCTGCCCCTCTGGCCCTCTCCCCTGCTTGCACACTCTCAAATAAGTAAAACAGTTTTTAAAAATTGTCCCTCACCTGCTCTGCTGCGTTTTTTGAGGCAAAATTCCTATAACAAAATTAACCTTTATCAAGTGCACAAGTCAGTGGAGTTTAGTTCATTCACAACGTTGTGCAACCATCCATTTTATCTAGATCTAAAACACATCTATCACTCCAAAAGAAACCCCATCCCCATTAAGAAGTCACTTCCCATGACCCCTATCGGAGTCCCACCAGTCTCTCCTGCCAACCAGTAACCTGGTTTCTGTCTCTATCCCCATTTGGGACATTTCCCATATATAGAATCACACCTTATGTGACCTTTTGTGTCTGGCTGCTGCTTCTTCACATGATCATTTCAAGGTTCATCCACCTCGTAGCAGGCATGATTCTTCTCCTGCCTTACCTCCCAACACGGCACTTAAAGGAGCAATTAGCACAGACCCAACTTCCCTCTCCTCTGCTTAGACTACAGACACTTGCTTCTCTGTCTCGCTCAAAATCTAGCATGGAGCCTGGTAGGAGCAGATTCTCAGAATCTTTTGGGAGAACAGTAGCGAAGCCATACACGGTTTCTAATTCTCATATAAACCTAAGCTTCTAAATCTTACAATGTTCATTTTGCAGCTGAGGAAAGCAGAGCTCAAAGGGATTCCGTAACTTGTCCAAGGTCACAGCACTAAGTGGAGAGGGGACCAGGATTCGAGCCCAGGATAGGCTGACCCAACACCTGCCCTTGCCTAACGCCATCACCCTTTTCCTTGCGCAAGAAAGTTCCTCTCCAAAGCAAGATGTGGCCTCTCCGCTCCCTGGTCTCAGGAAAACAACAGTACTATGTCATCCAAGAACAATGAAAAACGTAGGAGCGCCTGGGTGGCTCCGGCAGTTAAGCATTCGGTTCTTGATTCCAGCTTAGGTCACAATTTCACAGTTCATGAGATCAAGCCTCCCATCAAGCTCTGCACTGACTGCGCAAAGCCTGGATTCTCTCTCTCCATCTCTCTGCCCCTCCCCTGCCCATGCTGTCTCTCTCTCTCTCCCTCAAAAATAAACCAACATTTAAAAAAAGAAAAAAGGAATCATAAGAACCTAAAAGGAAAAGCAGTCCCCAAGGATTAAGTTTAAAATAAAGGCCTGCCAGTAAATATTATTACAGGCTTAAAAAAATTTAATATATTTAAGCCAGGCCCATAAATGGAAAATGGACAACACCTGTAATTAGGTAAACAGCTATGTTCAGAATATCTCCAAACAGAATAAGGGAATATTTTTAGCCCCCCAAAAAACACAGAATAGATATTTTGGTTCTTTTCGTTTGGTTCAGGGAGGGCACTTCTGTAAACAGGCATGGGCTCGACCAGAAGAAACAGCAATAAATATTTTATAGACATCGCTTGCCTAAGGGCAGGGGGCACGAGGAGCATGCGGGTTGGGGGAGAAGGCAGAGATGTTTAACAGATTTCCCAGGCAAGCCCCATTTCACCTCCTCTCTCTGCTCACAATGGGAAGGGGCAGTCTGGGGAGAGGAAACGTTCCTGGGAGTGGACACATGACCACATGAGGTGAGTCACTTCTTTCCCACCCCAACTCTAAATAAGAGGATTGAAGGATATGATGTCAGAGGCACTGTAAGTCCTAAAAATTGATACTCTGTCTCCATACTAGATCAGCTCTGCTCTGATGCCAAATGCTAAGACACGCTAAGGAGACATAGCTAAGGGCCCATGAATATCTAAGACCAGGTTTCTTTTTTTTTCTTTTAATTTTTTAAATTTATTTTTGATACAGAGAGAGACAGAGCATGAGAGGGGGAGGGGTAGAGAGAGGAGGCACAGAACCGGAAGCAGGCTCCAGGCTCTGAGCCAGCTGTCAGCACAGAGCCTGACGCAGGGCTCGAACCCACGAACATGAGATCTGACCTGAGCCGAAGTCGGAGGCTTAACCAACTGAGCCACCCAGGCACCCCTAAGACCAGGTTTCTAGTAACGGCTCTGATGGTTTCCTCCCCCGCAGCACAGAAGCCACGGGTTTAAGGAGAGTCGGGCCAGAGTCTCTCTTTTCTCTAGTGGAGGGGGCAGGGGTCAGAGAGAGGTTCAGATCAGGATGACAGGTGGAGAAGGGAGGAGAGAGAATAACAACCCTTATCCAGTCTGTTTCTCATGTTATGAGCCTCGTTTTCATCTGTACAACAGCCATCTTCCAGGTCAGGAAATGGAAGGGCAGGGAGGTATCCATCTAGGGCCATGTGATTTTCAACAAGGGTCCCAAGACTCTTGAATGGAGAAAGAGCAATCTCTTCAACAAATGGTGCCACAACAGTATGGATGTGTGGACATGCAAAAGGATAGTGTTGGACCCCTGCCTCACACCGTATACAAACATTAACCCAAAGCGGATCCATGACTAAATGTAAATTCAAATTACAAAACAATCAGAAGAAAACAGGGGCGAGTCTTCGTGATGTAGGATCTGGCAGTGGAATCTTAGGACACCAAAATCATGATCAACCAAAGACAAAATGGATAAACTGGACTTTATCAAAATTAAAGTGTTTGTGCATCCAAGATGTTATCAATAAAATGCAAAGGCAACCTACAATTCCTACAGATATGGAAATCACATATGTGATAAGAGTCCAGGACCAAGAATATGTAAAGAACTCCTATAACTCAACAACAAAGACAACATGATGGAAAATGAGCCAAGGGGAGGGGCACCCGGGTGACTCAGTTAAGCATCTGAGTCTTGGTTTGGGCTCAGCTCATGATCTCATGGTTCGTGAGTTTGACTCCCGCATCAGGCTCCATGCTGACAGTTCAGAGACTGCTTAGGGTTCTCTCTCTACTCCCCTCTCTCTGCCCCTCCCCTGCTCATTCTCTCTCTCTCTCTCTCTCAAAATAAATAAATACTTAAAAAAATTTTTTTTGGAAGCCTCTGACTCTTGATTTCAGCTCAGGTCGTGATCTCACAGTTTGTGAGTTTGAGCCCCGAATTGGGCTCTGTGCTGACAAGCACGGAGCCTCCATGGGATTTTCTCTCTCTCTCTCTCTTCCCCTCTCTCTGTGTCCTGCTCTCTCTCTAAGTAAATAAACAAACTTAAAAAAATTTTTTAATAAAGCACACATTTTTTAAAAATGAGTAAAGGCAGGCATGGCAGGCTCAGTTGGTAGACCATGCGACTCTCAATCTTGAGGTTGTGAGTTCAAGCCGCATGCTAGGTATAGAGACTACTTAAAAGGTGAAACTTTAAAAATAAATTAATTAATTAAATAAAATGAGCAAGGCTTGAATAGATATTTCTCCAAAGAAAATATAAAAATGGACGAACAAGCTCATGAAAAGTTGCTCAACATCGTCAGCCGTTAGGGAAATGCAATCACCATGAGACACACTGATCACCCCCACTACAAACAACAAGACACAATGGAAAATAACAAGTGTTGACAAGGCCATGGAGAAACTGGATCGCCCAGACACCGCTAGATGAGAATGTGAAAAGTTCGGCGCTTCCTCAAAAAATAAAACCGACAATTAAGCAGACGACCTGGTTAATTCCACTGGCAGTGATATACCCCAGAGAAATAAAAACAGGCACTCAAACAAATACGTGTCCACAAATGTTCAGAGCAGCACTCGAAGGGTGCAAAGAACCCAATGTCCACCAACCAACCGATGAATGAATAAACACAGTGTGGTTGATCCCTGCACACAGAATATTACTCAGCCTTAAAAAGGAATGAGGTTCAGCTACATGATACAACGTGGGTGAACCTAGGGGCGCCTGGTCAGCTCAGTTCGTTAAGGGTCTGCCTTCGGCTCAGGTCATGATCTCTTGGTCTGTGAGTTCGAGCCTCGTGTTGGGCTCTGTGCTGACAGCTCAGAGCCCGGAGCCTGCTTCAGATTCTGCGTCTCCCTCTGTCTGTCTCTCTCTCAAAAATAAACATAAAAAAAAAATAAAATGGATTCAGCTTTTTAATTGATTTGAAAGGAAACTGTAAATGGAAAATACCATTAATCAGAAGGTAATCTTAAAAATAAATGCACCAGTCCTTTTCTAACGGCTTTGTTTAAAATAAAAAAACTAAACAAACAGTAAGGTTGCCCTGTGGGACATTTAACAGTTTTAACTGCTGTTTTATTGTTCTTTTAATATCAGAAGTGGCTGGACCTATAAAATGTACAGCGAGCTTAGGATGGATTCTGTTATAATTATCCTCCTTAAATCATGCCGCTTGGAGGTAAAGATAAGTAAGTAAGTAGATATTAGGATGGATAGATAAATAGGAAGAATTTTTTCTAAGCCAGCATTAAATTGATGAACAGAAGTATTCCTGGATATAAGCAAGAAGCCTGTTCTCTCTGTTAAAAAAAAAAAAAAAAGTCAGGCATCTGAGTGGCTCAGCTGATTTAGCGTGGGACTCTTGATTTCAGCCCAGGTCATGATATCATGGCTCGTGGGTTCAAGTCCCACACTGGGCTCTGCCCTGGCAGTACAGAGCCTGCTTGGGAGTTTTCTCTCTCTCTTCTTGCTCAAAATAAATAAATACACATTTTTTAAAAAGTCAGCTAGGGCTCCAGGGATACGAAAGCTATGTATCCGAGACTTTCTCCTCCACCATTAGAAAGATCAAAATAGAACTGAAAGAGGAGGCACTTGGGTGACTCAGTCCAACTCATGATTTTATCCCAGGTCCTGATCTCAGGATAATGAGTTTATGCCCCACTTTGGGCTCCATGCTGGGCGTGAAGCCTACTTTATTTATTTATTTTCATTTTTTTAATGTTTATTTATTTTCTGAGAGAGAGAGACAAAAAGCACGAGCCAGGGAGGAGCAGAGAGAGAGAGGGAGACACAGAATCTGAAGCAGGCTCCAGGCTCTGAGCTGTCAGCACAGAGCCCGACGTGGGGCTCGAACTCACGAACTGTGAGATCACGACTTGAGCAAAAGACAGACACGCAATCGGCTGAGCCACCCAGGCGCCCCTATTCCTTTTCTTTTTAAGCTTTGATTCACAAGTAATTCATGAAGACATTCTCTTGGAAGGAAGGAAGGAAGGAAGGAAGGAAGGAAGGAAGGAAGGAAGGAAGGAAGGAAGGAAGGAAGAAACATTGCAGGACCATGAAATTGCCTTCTGCCACCAATGCCCTCTGCCTGGTCCCATGCCTAGCGGTGACCGCAGCCCTCCCCAGCATGCAGTGTACCTTTACACACCTTTTTCTGAGCTCTGCAAGCATTTCCACGCAGCCATAGAAAGCAAAGGCACTACTATTTTGCAAGCTTCTTTTTTCTCCTTTTTAACAGGAATTGTGCTTCCCTAGAAATACCGTTCTGTAGTTTGTTTCGGCACCTTGTCATGTGGCCCTACCTCACCCGTCTGCAGGCTGCGGGCCCTTCCCCCATGAGAATACATCATGGGCTTATTTACCCAGGCCCCCTCCGGTGGGCGTGGAGATTGTTGATAGCCTGGTGTCATTTCTATCTCTTTTCGCTTTGGTCCAGACACCAAAGAAATACGTTTCTTTGTTTGCTTTTCATTTTTTTAATGTTTATTTATTTTTGAGACAGAAAGAGAGAGAGGGCACAAGCATGAGCAGGGGAGGGGCAGTGAGAAAGAAGGAGACACAGAATGGGAAGCAGGCTCCAGGCTCTGAGCTAGGGGTCAGCACAGAGCCTGAGGCGGGGCTCAAGCTCACCAACCAGGAGATCATGACCTGAGCCAAAGTCAGACGCTTAACTGCTTAACTGGCTGAGCTACCCAGGCACCCCTCTTTGTTTATTTTTGTCCGTGCTCAGTGTTGAAGGTCATTTATAGTAAGTTACCCCGGGAGGTGGTGTCTGGAGTGTTGGAGGTGCGCAGCCTGGATGCCCCAAGCCACTGGGGAAGCAGGTGCGGGTGGCGCTGGGGACTCACCACACAGGATGCTCTGGTTGACACACTGCCACGAGTACCGCTCCATCTTGGGGCTGCAGCCGGCCTGCTCGGCACGCGTGTAGCAGCAGTCATGCCGTTGACAGCACCTGTGAATGACAGACAGGAGACCAGCAGGTGGGGGGGGTGGGCAGGGATGCTATTCTTGGCCCTCCTCCTGCACCCGGACTACGGGAAAGCGAGGAGCCGCAGGGGGGCCGCATCTTCTGGGCCAAGCTCTGTCCCCGAGAATCCCGATCCTGGGAAGTCATGTTGCTGACCCCAGCGTGTGCCGCCCTGGCTCGGTCCCCTGGCCCCTGGCCGCCTCACTCTGTGTCTCTGAGCTCCAGCCACAGCGGCCACCTCGCTGTGCTGGGAGTGAGCCAAGCCCTGCGCGCCTCCTGACTCTGCTCTGCCTGGGACAGTGTCCTGCCTGTCCTTCCTCCCTCAGGTCTCAGCCCGAGGGCCTCCGCCATCCCTGATGTCATCCTGGCCCTGACCTCCCCAGTCTACAACAAGGTCCTGGTTACACCCTCTCATAAAACTAGGTCCCTTCCCTTCGGGGCAGGTCTACAAAGAGACTCTCACTTTAGGGAGAAGACTGATCAGCTTCTGTCCTCCTCACTGGCCAGAGCTCTGTGGGGGCAAGGCCATTTCTGCCCCATTCTCCACAGTGTCCCCAGTGTCCAGCCATGGCCTGCTGCATAAGATGAACTCAATCATCATCATCATAATGCGCTGTTGAGGAATTCCGAGAAACATCCCTAAGCCTGGCCTTCCCTTCCTTCCTTCCCTCCCTCCTTTCCTCCCTGGTATCGTCTCCATCCAGCGGCCAGTGGAGTCCCACTATGGAGCCCTCAGGGGGGTCCCCACCAGGAGAGGTCACCCAGATTCCGCTCTGCCTTAAGGAGCCTCCCCAGGCTGGTGGGGGAGGTCAACAAGCCACCAGACCCCACGTGCATGGTGAGAAGTGCTGGAAAGCGGGATGAAGGGACGGGGATTCTGGGAGCCAGAGACGGTGCCAGGCCCAGCCAGGCTGCGGGGAAGCCTTCCGGAAGGGGGCAAAGCCTGAGCTACACTGGGAGGGCATGAAGGATGCAGACAACCACACACACACACACACACACACACACACACACACACACACCCCCCAGGAGGGCACGGCCAGAGGCAGGGGCCAGGGGTGCAGGGCAGAGCTAAGAGCTGTCTGTGACAATCAAATCCTCCAAGCCAGGGATGAGATTGTCAAATTCTGCCCTCTGGCACCTACCAGCTGTGTGCAAACAGACGCATGGTTCTGACCCCCTGGGCCTCCAGAGCAGCCCTCATGCCCACCTCTAAGGGTGACCAGGGTAAATGAAAGCAGGTCATGGAAAGATCTAAACCAGCAGCCTTGTGCAGAGCAGGCACTTCTCACAAGGCAGCGGAGCACAGTGACGAGGGGCATAATGTCAGCCCCGGTGCCTGGGTTCAGATCCCAGCCCCCACTCTGTGGCCCCGGGCAAGTTACTTCATCTCTCTTGCCTCAGTGTCCTCATCACTGAAATGGATTGTTGTGAGGATGAGAGGGGCCTTCAGGACAGATCCCAGTGCATAATAAGTCGGATCAACTTTATGTTTGGTTTTTTTCCAATCAAAGTAATCAGCCCACGGCCAGGCTGGGGGGCAGGACACCAAGGGTGTGCCCTCATTGGCCATATTACTCAGGGGGCCCTCAGCCTCCTGCAAGATTGTACCAAGTGCCAGGATCTTCTTAATCCAAACAGCAACCTCAGTTGTGGGTATTTCCTTATAGATCTTAACTACCCCGGGGTGGTGGGGGGGGGCCTTCTAAGCCCACGCGCAGGGTGCACTCACCAGTCGACGTCATCCCGGGGCTGGCCATGGCCGCCCAGACCACAGTAGCAGCCGTAGCTCATGTAGGACAAAGGGTTGCGGGTGCCAACACAATTCATGGTCCCCGCCAGTTCTAGAAGCCCACGCCGGTGCACATGCGACCTCCAGGAAGCTAGGGGGAAACAAAGTCTGAGGCTGCGAGGGCGGGCTTGAGTAACGGCACTAGCCCAAGGAGGGTTTGGATGACTGGGTTTGAATCCTGCCTCTCCTCCTTTCTAGCCGTGTGACCTTGGACAACTTACTCAACCTTTCTGTATTTTATAAATATTTTATTATATATATATATGTTATATATTTTTTATATTTTATAAAACAGGGAGATAAGGGGACCTCGCTTCATAGAATGAAATGACATCATGCATTTAAAACACCTGGCACATAACAAGCTCTGTTATGAGTATCTTCAAGGCAGCCATGAAAGAGAGAACAAGTCACATCTGAAAAGGCACACCACTGGGCCTTTGCCTTTGTCCTGATTTCCAATCTCCTGCCCTTGTCAACTCCAGATGAAGTCAGATTGCACATCCTGCATCATAGGCCTGTCCGGTTGCCTGTGCTGGGCACTAGGCATCAGAGATGAGCTAAACAGGGTCCCTGCCACCAAGGAGGGCTCCTCTGCAAGGGTTTGCCGTCCGTGGGTCTCCCCTGTCCCCCCACCCGTCCCCTCCAGACTCTGGCTCTGGGCCCTTTGCATCTCTTCTTATTCTCAGTGCCCAGGCGCGGCTCTCTCCCACACTGGACGGCCCTGTGGCCTGTGCCCAGCCAGTCTCCGGATCCCTGTGCCGCGTGGGCACACAGCCCTGCACGTGAGGTGTGATTGGCAGTCCTGCATTTCACAGATGAGGAACAGGGGACCCGAGTAGCAAGGACGACCCCCGCAGTCACACAGCCAACAGGAACCTGCTCGGACCCGGGACTCGGCCCAGGCTCCTGACCTCCAAACCAGCGCACCTTCCCCTTCACCAATAACAGCAAAGAAAGAGGCTAGACAGGGTGACAGAGTCCAGGGGCACCAAAGGGGCCACTGCTTGGGGTCAGGGGCCTCCAAACCCTGGGCATCCAAGGATCCCAAAGCACCTCCTCCCTCTGGTGAAGGCAATGAGTCTGCTCTCTGGCATTTGGTCAAAACCAATCACTTGAACCTCACCTCCCACCAAGCACCATGCTCCCCATTGATAGGCATCTCCTGATGTCAACAGCATAGCCACCTTGTCTTGTGAGAAGCTGTTATCCCATTTACAGATGGGGAAACTGAGGCTAGAAGATGCACAGGGCTGGTGAGCCCCATAGCAGTAACTCCTGCGGGGGCCTGCCTAGCTCTGGGGGGCCGCTCTCCACCGCTCGGGGACCGAGGGCCCCGGGAGGGTTTGTGTATTTCGTCTCCCACTAATGTCTCCTCTTTTCGTCTAAAACAAGTTTTCATCATCCTGACTTTTTTTTTAATGTTTATTTATTTAGAGACAGATAGAGACAGCACAAGCAGGGGAGGGGCAGAGAGAGAGGGAGAGAGAGGATCCCAAGCAGGCTCTGCACTGTCAGCACAGAGCCAATGACACGGGGCTCGATCTCACGAACTATGAGATCATGACCTGAGAGGAAACCAAGAGTCAGATGCTTACCCGATTGAGCCACCCAGTTGCCCCTCCCTCACTTTTTTTTTTCATTTTTGAAGAGTCCCACCCCAAATTAAGCCCATTGTCTTTTTTTCTCAGTGGAAAAAAATTACCGCATGTGTTGGGGAGGGAGGAGAGAGATGAGTTAAACGGAAAGAAAACGTAGAAACGAGTTTCGTGCAAAGTTTCGCCTTCCTCTCTGGATGACCCGTCCTCGCTCGTGTCAAACTGGCCAGGGGCTGCTCCCAGCTGCCCACACTTCCCCCCCGAAACCTCCTGTGGCTCCCACCGTCCTCCAGATAAAGTTCAGGGGCCTCACCACAGCCCAGAGGTCTTGTAGGAGCGGCCCTCTCGCTGCCTCCATGCAGACCATGCTCATCAGTAACCTTTCCATCAGTGGAACTTTCCATCACACACACCCCTCACTGCAAATGCCTTCACCCATGCTCACCCAGCTCACCTGTCCCCTCCTTCTATAATCTGCCTTGTCCCCAGGTGACCACAGGGGTCCTTACTTATGCTGTGCTGCTGTCTGCTGTTGGGAGCCGCCCTTCCGGACTGGGAGCTCTTTAAGGACAGATCTCTGGTGTAGACAGGTCCAGATACTCTCCCTGGCACGCAGTGGTCTTCCAGAAAAGGTCCCTTGACCCCTGGATCCACCAAGCCCCTCGGAACACTCCCAGTCCAAGCGTATCTAACAGGCCCCCAGTCCTAACGCCATACCCCAAAGCCGTCCCCAGAAGTCCCCCACCCTGACCTGACCACGCTCTGGCACCTCAGGGTCCTGGACACAGCCCCACATAGAAACAAGACATGGGGACGCGGCCCAGCAGGGAGCTGGGAACCAAGGAAAACAATCCTCCGTGCCAGCTTAGGAGAGGCAGGTCATTCTGGGGTCTGTTTGCTCTGTCTGCCCACAACAGCCCCAAGGTTGTCCAGGCGTCCCATGGGTCTGAGTGTGTGTGTGTGTGTGTGTGTGTGTGTGTGTGTGTGTGTGTGTGTCTGCACTCCCTCTGAGGTATCTCTGCCTGTGTCTGCATGAGTGAAAATGACGGTGTCCTGTGCCCGCCTGTCTCCCCGCTGCGGTGTGCCTGGTTATCTTCCTGGGAGTGGGTGTGTCTGTGCGCCCCAGAAACAGTCAGGTGCTCAGGAGGCCTCCCCAAGGGTCACGGCCAAGGGCAGGTGAGAAAGCCGCCTTGTGTGCTTCCCCTGCTCCTCCCAGCGAAGGGTCAGTTCACAGACCCCAGGCCGGGTGACTGGTGGGTGGGGGGTGCCCCTGGGGCAGGGCTGGGGGGACACAGTTCCTGGGAACCTGGTAAGGAACGCAGCAGTGGGGCCAGGAAGGAGCTCTGAGGACTGGAGAGCTCCCGGGACCCCGGAGAGGCTGAGGAGCCCACGGGTCTGCGGAGGGATGGAAGGGCAGGGCTGCTGGTTCGTCCAGGGACCCCCCTCGTCACTCACTCACCCGCGCCGAGCCCGAGCCCGGGTCCCAGCACCAGCAGCAGCAGCGGCGGTGGCAGCATTCCTGGCGGGCGCAGAGGTGGCAGACTCAGAGACGGCTGCAGGTGCGGGCCGCTCTGGCGGCTGGAGTAGTCACGGGGCGGGGCGCACCGGCTCCCGGACGCCCGCCGGCCCCGCCCGCACCCCACCCCCCAGGGCCCCTAGCAAGCGGGCTGGGCG
>NC_043707.1:11425877-11438146 GCF_006229205.1 Suricata suricatta
CCGCACCCCACCCCCCAGGGCCCCTAGCAAGCGGGCTGGGCGGGGCCGGCGCTGCCAGACCTCCGCCGCTGGGCCCCCAATGCGCAGGGGGCGCGCAGGGCGGGCGGGACAATCTGGTTCCTGGTGTCTCGGTCTGGGAATTGGGGACAATGAAAGAGGGAGGGCCCAGGTTGGGTCCGGGAGTAAACGTGCATCAAAGATGTTCTGCTAATGGTGATCACCTGCAGCCCCCCCTCACCTGCGCTCACCTGCGCGCCCCAAAGGAGCACCAGACTTGGGGGGAGGAGGAGGAACCGAACCCATGACCTTAAACAGTTTAAATATAGGAAACGAGCGGCGCTCCTGAAACTCGGGATCAACCCTCCGCAACCATCCCCCACCCCTCACCACCTCACCACCTTATTAGGGAAACTGAGGCAGCCAAAGATTTGCCCTAGACGATGCCTGGGAACGAGGGTGCAGATGGGCCTGAGCAAAACCCATGCCACATTCCCTTCTTGCTTTGGGTTTCTCATCTGCTCGGGGGCAAAAGGGCCCTTTGCAAGGGGCGAGTGCGGCCGGGAAGGCCAACACAGTAGGAGCTCAGAGCTGGAGAGAGACGAAAATCGCGACACTCACGACAATGGAGACACGCACACTCGTTCGTGCTCCTTTGTCTCTGGTGCTGGCCCTACCCAAATTACTCAGCAATTTCTGTTGATTTTGAGTCATAACTACTTCTGTGAGCGGAACCCCAGACCTCCGCCGTGTGCAGCGCTAAGCTCTAGAGAAGATGATAGTAACACTAGGTATACTGGTTGGGAAGGTAGAAATAAAACTGTCCTTGCTCAGAGATGACATAATTGTCTGTGTAGAAAATCCTGGAACTAATAGACAGTAATAACAAGGTTGCAGGATACAAGGTGAATATACAAAATTCAATCATTTTCCTATATGCCAGTGATGAGCAAGAGGAATTTGAAATAAAAAACACAATGCCATTTACATTAGCACTCCCAAAATGAACACAGGTGTAAATCTTACAAATTATGGATAGGATTTAAACGACGAATACTAAAAGCTGATTATGAATTTAAGAAGTGCTAGCTAGTTAAGGGCTCCTGGGTGGCTCAGTCAGTTAAGCATCCAACTTTGGCTCAGGTCATGATCTAGTGGTTTGTAATTGTATCATTTATCTTGAATGTATCATAGATAAGCTGCTATACAACGATTGCCACTTCAGATAGCTGTGAAATTAGGTGATTAACTAGTTGTTACTTAACCCTCTAATTTCTGTATAAGTCTAATTACATGTAACAGAAGTTGGTGTTTTGATTTTTTACTTTGTTTTTCTGTTTTGAGTGTCATTGCAACTACTGTATTGTAAAGGATGGAAAATAACTGCATATGTTTAAAAAATACGAAACTTTATAAAGTAAAAAAAAAATAATATAAAAGTAAGTTTGAGCCCTGCATCGGGCTCTGTGCTGACAGTTCGGAGCTTGGATCCTGCTTCAGATTCTTTGTCTCCCTCTCTCTCTGCCCCTCCCCTACTTGTACTCTGTGTGTGTGTGTCTCTCTCTCTCAAAAATAAATAAATATATTTTTAAAAAATTTTAAGTGCTAAATAAATGGAGAGATACTCCATGGTCATAGATAGTAAGACTCTATATTACAAAGATGTGAGTTTTTCCCAATTTGATCTCTAGAGTCAATGCAATCCCAATCCAAATCCAAGCAAGTTATTTTGCGGTTATTATAAAGTGGTTCTAAAGTTTATGCACCAAGGCAAAAGATGCAGAATAGACAACACAATATTAAAGGAGAAGAACAAAGTCAGAGAACTGACACTATCCAATTTGGGGGGGGGTTTTGTTTTGTTTAGTTTTTAAGTAGGCTCCATGCCCAGTGTGGAGCCCAATGAGGGGTTGAACTCACAACCTTGAGATCAAGACCTGAGCGGAGATCAAGAGTTAGATGCTGAACTGACTGAGCCACCAAGGTGCCCCTATCATTCACAAAATTAATGAAATGGCTCTCTCGGGTGCTCACTTCCAAGATGACCAAGAAAAGAAGGACTAATGGTGGTTCCAAAAAGGGCCACAGCCAAGCGGAGCCTATTTGCTGTGCCAACTGTGCCCACTGTGTGCCCGAGGACAAGACCACTAAAAAGTTCATTATTCAGGGGCAGCCTGGGTGGCTCAGTCAGTTGAGTCCAACTTCGGCTCAGATCATGATCTCATGGTTCATGAGTTCTAGCCCTGCATCGGGCTCAATGCTATCAGCACAGGGCCCACTTCAAATCCTCTGTCCCCTTCCCTCTCTGCCCCTCCCCTGTTCACACTCTCAAAAATTAAAATAATAGGGGCACCTGAGTGGCTTAGTCAGTGAAGCATCCAACTTTGGCTCAGGTCATGATCTCACAGTCCCTGGGTTCCAGCCCCACGTCAGGCTCTGTGCTGACAGCTCAGAGCTTGGAGCCTGCTTCGGATTCTGTGTCTCCTCTCTCTGCCCCTCCCCTGCTCGTGCTTTGTCTCTCTCTCTCTCAAAAATGAATAAACGTGAAAAATTTTTTTATTTAAAAATAAAAATAAAACATAAAGTTTATTATTCAGAACATTAGTACAGGCCACTGTGGTCAGGGGCATTTCTGAAGTGAGTGTCTTTGACACCTTTGTGTTTCCAAGCTGTACGTGAAACTGCATGACTGTGTGAGTTGTGCTGTTCACACCAAGGTAGTTGGGAATCCCTCTTGTGACACACAGGAGGACGGAACGAACACAGCTACCCTGATTTAGACATATGGGTGCTGTCCCGTAACCTCCACCAAAGCCCATGTAGGGAGCTAAGTCCTTAAGGACTAAAGAAAACTTGTCCTCTGGAAAAAAAAGAAAAAGTAAAATGGAGATTATACTTAAAAAAAAAAAAGGAACTGAAGTGGTCAGAGACCTAAATGTAAAATGCAAAACACTCCAACTCCTAGAAGGTCATATGATCTCAGGTGTGGTGATGACATTTAGATACAACATAGTCCATGAATGAAGCAATTGGCAAACAGAACTTCCTTGAAATTGAAAACTTCTGCTATGTGAAAAAAACTGTCAAGAGGTGAAAACAAGCGACTTGGAGGAGCTATTTGCAAAACACACATCTACAAAAGGACTGTCGTCTGTAATTCACAAAGGACTCTTAAAACACAACAGTAAGAAAACAGGGCACCTGAGTGACTCAGGACTCTTGGTTTCAGCTCAGGTCCTGACACGCAGTTCGTGGGTTTGAGCCCTGACTTGGGCTCCATGCTGTTCAGTGCAGAGGCTGCTTGGGAGTCTCTCTCTCTGCCCCCTCCCTTCTGCTTGCACGTGCACTCTCTCTCTTTCAAAATAAATAAATAAACTTAATAAAAATAAGAAGACAGTCGTTTACCCGTGTGATAGAATGACATGCAGCTGTACGTACACGTCATTTCAGTGTGAATCTCCTGGCCTTCACCTTGTGTTATAATTATGTGTAATGTAATGAGTGGGGTAAACTGGATGAAAGGCATACGGACACTTTGTTTTCTTTTCTCTTTTTGGTTTTAAATTAACTTTTTTTCTTTTACAGTTTATTGTCAAGTTGGTTTCCATGTAACAGCCAGGGCTCATCCCGATAAGTGCCCCCCTCCATGCCCATCAGCCCCCTTCCCCTCACCCCCACCCTCATCAGCCCTCAGTTTGTTCTCAGTATTCAAGAGTCTCTCATGGTTTGCCTCCCTCCCCCTCCCTAACTCCTTTCCCCCTCTCCCTCCCCCTCTGTTAAGTTTCTCCTGTTCCACATATGAGTGAAAACATACGGTATCTGTCTTTCTCCGCCTAAGTAGCATGACACCCTCGAGTTCCATCCATGTTGCTACAAATGGCCAGTGTCATTCTTTCTCGTTGCCACTGTATATATAAACCGCTTCCTCTTGATTATACGGACACTTTCTGTGTGTTTCTCTCTCTGCCCCTCTCCCTCTCACACTCTGTCTCTCTCTCCTTCAAAAAATAAATAAACATTAAACATTTTAAAAATAATAAGGAAAGAAAGAAAAGATATGGAGGAACTTGGTAAATGCGTATCACTAAGTGAAAGCAGTCCCTCTAGAAAAACTACATTCTGTATGATCCCAACAATATGATATTCCAGAAAAGACAAAACTATGAAAACAATAAAATAATCCATAGTTGCAGAGGCTGGGGGAGATGAACAGGCAGAGCACAGAAGACTCTATATAATACTATATATGTATTTCTATATGATACTATCTCTATATGAAACTCTATATGATACTATCTCTATAATGCGTCTCTATAATGACGCATCTAGGTGATCATACTTTTGGTCAAACTCTAAATGTGAAACACCAAGAGTAGGCTTTATGGGGTGCCTGAGTGGCTCAGCTGGTCGAGCATCAACCTCAGTTGATGATCTCATGTGAGTTCGAGCCCCGCGTCAGGCTCTTTGCTGACAGCTCAGAGCCTGGAGGCTGCTTCGGATTCTGTGACTCCCTCCCTCTCTGCCCCTCCCCCGCTCATGCTCTGTCTCTCTCCGTCTCAAAAATAAACAAACACTAAAAGAAAAATTAAAGAGTGGGCAAACTCTGGATGTTGGGTGATTACGATGTATCAGCTTAGGCTCATCCTCAGTAAGAAATGTGCGATTCTGGTGAGTGATGTTGATGACGGAAGAGAGTATTCACGTGCTGGGGCAGGAAGTAGATAGGACATCCTTCTTCTCAATCTTGTTGTAAATCTAAAACTGTTTTTTAAAAAGTCTTTTTTTGAAATATTCCACTTCCATTTAAAAACCCGCTGTCATAAAGGATGTGTGGCTCTTCCTCCTGCCCGTTTTGCAGTCAGATGTGAAGCAGAGGAGGCGGGACATCGTGTATGTCTTCATCCCCCCCTCCCTTTTTTTTTTAAGACAGGGGTCTTCACAGAGAGATGCCTGAACAAAAGGGAATGAACAAATCTACTGGGGTGTGAGAGAAAACATGAAAACTTCTGCTTATGTTTCTTTTTATCTAAAAAGAAAATGAGAGCCGCCTGGGGGCTCAGTTAGTTGAGCGTCCGACTCTTGATTTCAGTTTAGATCGTAATCCCACGGTTGTGAGATCACCCCTACCTTGGACTCCATGTTGGGTGTGGAGCCTGCTTAAGATTCTCTCTCTCCCTCCCTCGGCCCCTTCCCCACCTCTAAAATAAGTTTTTACAGGTTTTATAAGGAAAATGAAAGATATTCAACTTTGCTGGTAACTTAATGTAGACAAATGAGTGATGTCATGTCCACATAGTCCGTGGGCCATGTCAGTGCAGGACAGAAGCCACAACACAAAGGGTGTGACAGTGACATCCTCTCTCATTTTTCATTTTTAGGATTTTGTGTGTGCCCCTATGTGCCTTCAGTGAATTTACAAGTCATAAAATAGTTCTAAATGAACCTTCACCAAATGGGCAGAAACAAAACAAAGGCAAAGTTGATGCCTCTTTGATTCTCCTAAGGAGCTCTTGTCCAACGATACTGGAGATAGAAATAACAGTCCAGTCATAGGTGAAAATAAAAATCCACCAAAAAAAAAAAGGAAAATTATCAAGAAGGTTTCTTGAATAAAGGCATTTAGGTCCACGATGGTTAACGTTGAAACTTACCCTACCTAGGCATTATGCCTTAAGGTATCAGTAAATGACGGTATGATGTGGTTGTGGTTGGCAAGATTTTTACAAATATTATGTACTTTATGGGGCGCCTGGATGGCTCAGTCAATTAAGCGGCGGATTTTGGCTCAGGGCATGGTCTTGCAGTTCATGGGTTCGAGTCCTGCGTCTGGCTCTGTGCTGCGGTCTCAGAGCCTGGAGCCTGCTTGGGATTCTGTATCTCTCTCTCTCTCTCTGCTCCTCCCCTGCTCATGCTCTCTCCCTTTCAAAAACAGAACAAAAACCTAAATATATATATTATGTATTTCATCTTTATCTCCATCTTTCAAAATGTATATTTTTTGCATTTTCTATTGAAAACCTTCTGCCTCCCCAGCGTCCACCTGGGCAGGGAAAACGCCTACATCCTCCCTGCAGCACCGGGCAGAAATGCCGGGTCCTCCTCCTCCACCCTGGTTTGCCGTCTCCCAGTCCTCCTCTCCCTGCCTCAGCACACACCCACCTCCCCGCGGTCCCTTTTTCACAGCCTCCTCCTCTAAGTCTTTCTGTAAGTTGCTTGGGGCTTCCTTCATGGCACCGCCCACAACCCTCCCAAGCCTGATCTCTCTCCTTCCCAGGCCAGTTAACATAGACCGCAGGGGAATGGATGGTTACGGTGGTGGCTCAAGCTCTCTTCCCCCTGCGAGGGACCCTGGTCCTTTATGCCGTTTCTGGAGCATCAAGGAGAGTCCTGCTCAAAGTCCTGTGAAATTCCTATGGCTGCATTTAAGACGGATGCCCTGTGATCCAGAAAAACCCCTCCTAAGGACGAGGAATTTACCCTGAGGAAATAATCAGATAAAATCTGCATCCAAGGATCCGGGCGCCCGGCTGGCTCAGTCCGTAGAAGGTGCGACTCTTGATTTTGGGGTTATAAAATTGAGTCCCATGTTGGGTGTAGAGATTATTTAAAAAGAAGCAAAATTTTTAAAAATAAAAACCAAACCTATATCCAATGATGTTCCATATCCAAAATTGGGAAAACCCAGGAGAAGTAAATATTCAACAATGCAGGAGGGGGGGAGGGGGTTACATAATTATATAACCATGCCTATAACTAGATACTGTGTCACCATTAAAATTATGCGAGGGAAAATGTAATTATATGAGAAACAATTCATATATGTTTGGAGACAAAAACTAGGTCACAAGACACTATGTGTAGTAATATATACCTCACATTTGTTAGATGTCTATATGGTATTGAAAAAAGCCACAAAGACTCTATACAAATTATAATTATTTTCTTTGTTGGTTGTTTCCCTTTGTGTTTTTCTATAATTTTCGAATTTTTGTACAAAAAATTATTACAGGGGCACCTGGGTGACTCAGTCAGTTGAGCATCCGGCTTTGGCTCGGGTCATGATCTCGCGGTTCCTGGGTTCAAGCCCCGCGTCGCGCTCTGTGCTGAGCACTCAGAGCCTGGAGCCTGCTTCAGATTCTGTGTCTCCCTCTCGCTCTGACCCTCCCCTGCTCAGGCTCTCTCTCTCTCAAAAATAAATAAAACATTAGAAAAAAAATTTAAAAACAAAAAAACAAAAATCAAAAAATAAGTATTACTTTTCCAATCAGAAAACTATGTTTTAAGAAAGAAGGTAGTTCTTTTGGGTGGGGCAGGGCACCTGGCTGGCTCAGTCAGTGGAGCATGTGACTCTTGATCTTAGGGTTGTAGGTTCGAGGCCCACATTGGTATAGAGATTACTCACAAATAAAATCTTAAAAAAAAAAAAACAGGGGGACATGGGTGGCAGGCACCAGGCTCTGGGCTGTCAATACAGAGCCCTATACAGGGCTCGAACTGAGCCACGCAGGCACCCCTTGATACAGAAATTTTTAAAAATACGTTTTCAAATATAGTGCCAAAAAACAAGCACCATCCCCCCCCCCCAAATTCCATGCTTAATCTCCCTCCTTCTAGAACCTTCCTTCCCACATCGGAAGTTCTCCAGTGACAGAAGTAGAAACTAATTAAAATAAAGACACCGGAACTGTAGCCTCTATTTCTCTACAAATTTTCCAAATAGGTAACACATTGATTTTTCTTTCCTTTTTTGTTTTTCAAATCGGCTGAGAACCCCTTTCTGTGTTTCATGTCGCCTCAATAAAATGGGAATGTTTCTGAATAAAACAAACTTCTGAATTATTCAAAATTCAAGCCTATATGTAAATAACGTCACTTACTCATGACGTCATCCCGCCAGGTGCTAACATTGTGAGCATTCTGGTGTTTTTTTCACATTGAATTCTCAGTGAATGGGATGCTTTAAGTCATCTTTTTCAAATTTTCTGTATGAAATTATTTTTGTAAAGAAAAAAAGCATTTCTTCTGAAAAGGGTGTCTTCATCTTGTTCTTAAAGGTCTAAAATTTAAAATGATGTTGGAGAGATTTAACTAGGATTCCTAGATTTAGGGAAAAAAAAATACAGGGGGCGCCTGGGTGGCTCATTGTGTTAAGTATCCAACTCTTGGTTTTGGCTCAGGTCATGGTCTCGAGGTTCATGGGTTCAAGCCTGGAATCGGGCTCCGAGCTGACAGTGCAGAGCCTGCTTAGGATTGTCTGTCTCTCTCTCTCTCTCTCTCTCTCTGCCTCTCCCCTGCTCATTCTCTCTATCTCAAAATAAATAAACGTAAAAACTAAAATAAAATTTAATAAAAATACAGTAAGCCCAGTTACATAGGAATTTCAGATAAACAACAAATGTTTTAAGGTTTTTTTTATGTTTATTTATTTTGAGAGAGAGAGGAAGAGAGAATCCCAAGCAGTCTCCAAAATCAGATTGATCTGAGCTGAAATTGAGTCGAATGCTCAACCAACTGAGCCACACAGGTGCCCCAAGATTTTATGTTTAAGTTAAGTTTTAGCCCCACCCAACATGGGGCGCAAATCCACAACCCTGAGATCAAAAGTTGCCTAATCCACTGACTCAGCCAGGTCCCCCAAACAGTACATTTTTTAGTATTTCCTAGATAATATTATGGACAAAATTATACTTAAGAAATTATTGAATGTGTATCTGATATTCCTGTTTAACTGGGAATTCTGTATTCAACCCCGTTTTAATGCACCACCAGCTGCACTATACTCCTTTACTAAAAGAAGATACTTTGGGGGCACCTGGATGCCTTAGTCAGTTAGGCGTCCAACTTCAGTTCAGGTCATGATCTCACAGTTCATGGGTTCGAGCCCCGCATTGGGCTCTGTGCTAACAGCTTGGAGCCTGGAGCTTGCTTCATATTCTGTGTCTCCTCCTCTTTCTGCCCCTCCCCACCTTAAGCTCTGTCTCAAAAATAAATAAATGTTAAAAAAAAAAGTTAAAAGAAGAAGATATTTTAATTAATAAGACTAATACATAAAATCAATGTATTACTTTCTAATTTTATACATAATTACCTTCAAATTCCTTCTTTTATAGTACTAGGTTTTGACCCTGGATAATCTCTAGAGCAACCTGGGAGCTTTTCATTTCTTGTGGTGTAGGCTGTGGCCCCCAGAAATTCTTATCAGTCAGGGGGTTTGAGGCAGAGCAGAAGCACCAGTATTTTTAAGTTTATTTATTTATTTTTGAGATGGGGGTCGGGGGCAGAGAGAGAGGGAGACAGAACCTCAAGCCGACTCCACGCTGTCAGCACAGAGTCCGATGGGGGACTCGAACCCACGAACTGTGAGATCATGCCCTGAGCCGAAACCAAGAGTTGGACACTCAACGAACTGAGCCAGCCAGGCGCTCCCACCTGTATTTTTAAAGCAACTCAGGTGGTTGATTCTTCAGGGAAACAGGATTGAGGACCCTTCGCTATAGTAGCAAGTATTGCTCACAGCTTCCATCAAGGAGATCCTTCACCACTTAAAGAAGGGCACAAAACCACAAAATTAGGGGGGGAAATACAAATCTGGGCTGTAAACGTGTCCCTCTGAAAACCCCTGTTATTGAAATTAATGACAGTCCGCCCCATATATTTAAAACAGGCAAGAGGTGGAAATGAGGTGGGTATTTCACTTCTCTGCAGAAACACGTGGTTTCTAATGGTTAAAACATACCTTGCCTGGGGGCGCCTGGGTGGCTCAGTCGGTTAAGCCTCCGGCTTCGGCTCTGGTCAGATCTCATGTTCATGGGTTCGAGCCCCGCGTCAGGCTCTGTGCTGACAGCTAGCTCAGAGCCTGGAGCCTGCTTCCAGTTCTGTGTCTCCTTCTCTCTCTGACCCTCCCCCTCTCATGCTCTGTCTCTCTCTGTAACAAAAATAAATAAAACATTAAAAAAAAATTTAAAACATATCTTGCCTGTTTCTTTAATGTCTTCTAATTCCTTGCTTAAGAGCTATTGTTGGTAATAGGTCAGAGTAATAAAAAATCTTATAAAATACCTTGGTGTTATTCAGAAGTTGTTTACTTTTCCTTTTTTTTAATAGTTTATTTTCAAATTGGTTTCCATGTAACACCCAGTACTTCTCCCTACAAGTGCCCCCCACCATGACCATCACCCCCTCCCTCCCTCCCCCTCCCCCTTCAGTCCATGGTCCGTCTTCAGTATTCAATAATCTCTCATGATTTGTGTCCCTCACTCTCCCCAGCTTTCTTTACCCCTTCCTCTCCCCATGGTCCTCTGTTAGGTTTCTTTTCCTTTGAAACAAACACTTCCTTCCTGTGAAGGTAACATCCTTTTGCTTAAAAAGCCTTATAATGGTTATTGGTCCTCAGAACATTCTTTAACTTGAGAAGTAGTAGAGAAATATAGTGAATATCTTAACTGGCCCTTTTTAGAAATTTAAAAAAATTTTTAATTTAGTTGATAACACTCTTCTGATGACTAAGAATAAAGGTTACTAGAGACTTAAAAAAAAAAATGTATGTTCTGAATTTATCAGAAAGAGAAAGATGTCCCGAGTGCCTGATTCCTGAGACCGTCTGATAGGAGGAGGTTCAAGGTGGTCATTACAGGACTAACAGGAATATTTTCTTCAACCCAGGCTGCCAGATGAGACCCTGCTCCCCCAATCTTCCGTAAAGGTAATTTCCTGGCATTGTTTACATATATGGGCAACAAATAGTGTTTGGTGCTTGGATTTTATCCCCATGATGAGAATGAGGGCTCTTCCAGAAAGTAACTTATTCTGAATTCTTCCTACTTAAAACTTATTTAAAAAATAGTGTAACTCATGTTTTTTGAGTGCCTCTCTAATCCTAATTGCCATTGACCTTTGGTGCATTTCCTCGTAGACTTTGTTATGCATGATATGTTTTTCTTCATTACACCTTCATTTATTCTGTTTCCCCAGGTTTTTTTTCATGATAAATCTTTTTCATAATAAACATCTGTCAGGGGCGCCTGGGTGGCTTAGTCAGTTGAGCGTCCAACTTCGGCTCAGGTCATCATCTCACAGATTGTGAGTTCAAGCCCTGCATCAGGCTCTGTGCTGACAGCTCAGAGCCTGGAGCCTGCTTCAGATTCTGTGTCTCCCTCTCTTTGCCCCTCCCCCACTCACACTCTGTCTCTGTCTCCTTCAAAAATTAACATCCAAAAAAAAAAAAAGATTAAAGACAAGAGGGCCAAAAGAAATAGCCCAAGTCAATCAACTGATGAATGGATAAACAGAATATATGTGTAGAAGCTTGTTTTAGGCAGCCAATCGGAACCATGGAGACCTGAGTCAGGGAGAAGGACCCCGAGTGGCCTCCTGACTGAATACAAACAGGCCCATCGGGCAACCCACCTTGAAATATCCAGCAGCCTTAGCTGACCCATGGGTTACTTCCGCCTGCCTACAGTTACCAAAGAAGGAAAATTCCATACATTCTCATACCTCCTCTCCTTCTAACTACCCCTGCTCCCTTGTAATGTATCTGGTACATTGCCATCTCCTTCGTTCTGTGCTGAGTGAATTCTTTCACACACCCTCCCCCCATCCCCCCACCCCCCACCCCCAGCTGGCTGAGTGAATTCTTTCACACACCCTCCCCCCACCCCCCACCCCCAGCTGGCTGAGTGAATTCTTTCACACACCATCCCCCCACCCCCAGCTGCCGGCCACTCCTCCATCGGGTCGCCCCACAGGAGACCCATACATTGGCAATTATTAGTTTAAGAAGGAATGAGGGGCGCCTGGGTGGCTCAGTTGGTTAAGCATCCAGCCTCAGCTCAGGTCATGATCTCGCAGTTTGTGGGTTCAAGCCTGGCGTGGAGCTCTGTGCTGACAGCTCAGATCCTGGAGCCTGGACAGATTCTGTTTCGCCCTCTCTCTCTGACTCTCCCTCCCCTGCTCACACTGTCTCTCCCTCTCTCAAAAACAAACAAAACATTTAAAGAATTAAAAAAAAAAAAAGAAGGAATGAAATCCTGACACGTGCTCCAACAAGGATAAACCTGCACAACACGGGAGTTCACTGAATGAAGACACTCAGATCTTGAAGGTTGCTAAGGACAGAAGGTTTTTGCTTCTGTGACTTCTTCCTGCTGAATCGGGGCACAGAGATGTCCCTACCTGTGGGTCAACATTGGTCAGCTGGAGAATTTATACATCAGACTTACAAAAGGCAGAAGTCCCCGAATCCAAGGTGGACAGTCTCATTGAGCAGAAAG